>NC_051068.1:65274342-65556834 GCF_004664715.2 Peromyscus leucopus
GCAAGAGCTGGGAACAGAGGTGGGCGCAGACATCGCGAACCCCAGGGGCGCGGATGGACAGTCAGAGGGAGAGCGAGAGCGGTGGTGGGGAAAGGCGCATCTCCTGAGTGCTTCGGGATGTACTTCCTTCATTTATTAACTATGCGAATCTATGAAGGCTCCAGACCCAGCTGTTCCATAATTCCTAGGGACAAGTCACCATCTCCCCAATATAATTCAGCCACTTATTCCTACCCTTCAGGGCTTTCACAGCCCCCTACCCCACCCCAATTCCTTTTTCACGCCACATTCCCCTCAGTTTCCTTCATTTGGAACTTCATGGCAAGCCAGCCAGGCTGCACTGTAAACCTATGGACACCAGAGGGCAGCAAAAGGTCAATTAGTCAGTAGTAATGTAGCAGCCAGTAGCCAAATGCTCCCTTCCAACACTAACTTCCGACTCCATGAAGGACTACAACCAAGCTGTCCATAGTAAAGACGGTTTCCTATACCCTTCCGGCAGATAAAATTTGGGATTTTTGAAACATGAAACCTCAATTCTATGCTGGCTTTGGGGTGTGGTCTTTCCTGTCTAACAACAAAGCATTATTGTCACCATAGAGATAAAGCTGAGGCTGAGAGCGCCAGAGAGGCCAGTCATAGGCCCAAACATAGCACAGCCTAGCATGCTCCTCTCTCCCATGATGCCGTCTGCATTCTTCATAGAATAAGATACCCCTTGCTCAAAGGGGGCGCTTTATCAAGTTTTTTTACTCTAAAAATCATACGCAGTGTTCTCTTTTAGGAAATGAACAGGGGCTTCCTGCATCTGTCCCTGTTACTTTCTCCTCTGGCTTGTCCTTGCCATCTAAACTGGCTGGTTTTGTGTGTCAGCTTGACACAAGCTAATGTCGTCAGAGGAAGGAGCTTCAGCTGAGGAAATGCCTCCTTGAGATCCAGCTGTAAGGCATTTTCTCATTTAGTGATCAATGGGGGAGGGCCCAGCTCACGGTGGGTGGTGCCATCCCTGAGCTGTTGGTCCTGAGCTCTATAAGAAGGTGGGCTGAGTAGGCCATGGTGAGCAAGCCAGTAAGCAGCACCCTCCATGGCCTCTGCATCAGCTCCTGCCTCGAGGATCCTGCCCTGTTTGAGTGCCTGACCTGACTTCCTTCAGTGATGAACGATGATGTTGAAGTATAAGCCGAATAAATCCTTTCCTCCACTACTTCTCTTTTGATCATGGTGTCTCATCGCAGCAATAGAAACCCTAACTAAGACACCATCCTTAGCTCTAAGTGCGGTCCTAGCTCCAGTACCTATAAGGATGAGCCACCAGGTAACAGCTCCATCCAGTGGATTGTGGGCATAAGAACAAGAATGTGCTCCCTGCCATCAACACCTGAGGCAGGTGAGGAATCTGGTCCTGGTGTCAGAAGGGCAGGAGAGCTGCTTCCCACCCACCCCACCCACCCAAAACACTTGGGAAAGCAGGCCCTGCACCTCACATGGGCAGCACAATAAAGTTAACCCCATTGGTGGAGGTATAAGTGAGCCAGCCCCAAAGTTGTGAGCGTGGGAGAGCTGTTTGTTCCCATTAGTCATCTGTCTTGTAGTGGCATAGGTGGAAGAGAGATGTGTAGTGGGTAGCCATTCCATCTTTGATGTGGAAGTTCCAACCCCCATTGAGACTTCGGCAACTGTCATGCCTACAAGGCAGGGCCAAGGGAGGTGCTGAGAGACCCGAGATCTGGATGGGCGAGCGCTCTCTGTTCCTGGACCCTAGACGGTAGAGGTGGACCGAGCAGAGCTCCAGAGAACACCGCTGGACTGCGATACACCTTCCCCAGACCCCGCGACCTACCTCTCCTTTCATTTGTAGGTTACCCACTAAATAAATCTTCCTTTTAACTACGTGGCCACTCCTATAGATGTCCTATACCCCCACTCCAACCCCCACTTCCCCCGCTCATCAACTCCATAGGCAGGTGGGAGAGCTGCCCCTGCCTGCCACCAGCTGCAACACTCAGGAGAACAGGCCAGTGCCTCACCTGGGCAGCACAATAGATCCAACCCTGTTGGTGGAGATATGCGTGAGCCAGCCCAGAAGTATTAGCATGGAAGAGCTGTCCCCGTTACTCACCAGTCATGTGGCAGCATGGGCAGGAGAGAGATGCCCCTCCTCCGCCTATCAATACCTGGGGCAGGTGGGAAAGCTGACCCTGGGGTCATAAGAGCAGGAGAGCCAGTACTGCCTCTCATCTGCTGCAGCACTCGGGAACACCTGGGCAACACAATAGGACTGGCCCTGAAGGTGTAGATGTGGGAGATCTGACTTGAGGACATGAAAGCCTCTTGCTCATCCCTGCAAAGGGTGAACTGAACTTGCCAAGGCAATGCAGGAGAGCTCACACCCGTGGTGAGGACAGGGGAGAGCTGGCAGGCTGACTGACCAACCCCGTGACTACCCAGACCCAGAACCAGGGTTATGGGTTGGCCCACCCCATTATCTACCCCATCTGTGATCTGCTGGAGTGTGTGAAGGTATCGGTCCTGCAGACCCAAAGCTGCAGGACTTTCACAACACAGGGCAACAGCAGGATGACCAAGGGGAGTTCCAGTGAGCACCCAGCATCAATAGTGCAGCAGAAGCCAGAGGCCTCAAACCAGACCAATGACTCTTTGCAATGAACACTTGCAGTAAAGATACATGGACAAAAGGGCTTACTGTGTCACAGTACAGCTTCCATGACGAGATTCCCCCTCCCCCTTTTATTTTTCTTTTCTTTCTTCTCTTAAATTTTATCTGGGTGAGGGGGCTGCAAGGACAGAGGGCAGATATACAGGGACAGAAAATGAATGGGACTGACATGCATGATGTGAAAGGCACAAAGAATAAATAAAAAGAAAGTTAAAAAAAGAGGAGGAGGAGGAGGAGGAGGAGGAGGAAGAAGAAGAAGAAGAAGAAGATTGCGATGTTGTTGCTTCCTTCCAGGAGCAGGACAGATGTGGATAAGAAACTCCCTTGGGTTTCTCCAAAAAGCCAAAGATGATGACCTCAGAGAATCCCATAGGATCTGAAACTAAAGAGGCGCTGTGGCTACAGCAGTCATGGCTTCTCAAGCAGATGCAATGTTCTGGAAACTGACGACTACACCGGAGAGTGGAAGGGCACCAGAGGCGGGACAAGGGGTGACAGCCACCTACACAGGGGACATTGGACTGAGAAGAGAATACTAATGAGTGCTCAACACATTTCAGGAACTATCTAGAGGTCAAACCGAGACAAGAGGTTAAAATGTTAGATAAAAGTACTTTCCAGGGGACTAGAGAGATGATTCAGCTGGTAAAAACGTTTGCCTGGTAAGCATGAGACCCCCAAACCCACACAAAGTGCTTGGTGAGGGTTGCGCGGGAAATAAAGCCAACATTAAAAAGTGGTCCTTATAAAATTAAAAAGTTTTTATACAACAAAGAAAATGGTAAAATGAATGAAGAGGCAGACTACAGGATGGGAGAAAAATGTTGCTGGCTATATGTCTGAGAGAGTATTCATATCTAGAATATATTTAAAAAAATAAAAAAACAAGCAACCCAATCAAAGAATGAGTTATGGAATTGAACAGAGACCTCTCAAAAGGAGAAATATAAATGGCTAATAAATGTTTTTTAAAAGTTCGACATCATTAAGCCATGAAAGAAATGTAGAGCAAAGCTAATTTAAGATTTTGTCTTAAGCTGGGCAGTGGTGGTGCACTCCTTTAATCCTAGCACTCAGGAGGCAGAGGCAGGTGGATCTCTGAGTTCGAGGCCAACCTGGTCTATAGTATGAATTCCAGGGCAGCCAAGGCTATACAGAGAAACCCTGTCCCAAAAAACCAAGGAAAAGGAAAAGATTTGTCTCACTGCAGTAAACATGACCTTTCTCAGGAAAACAAATGGCTGCCACAATGGTGGAGAACGTGAGACAGGGGTCTTCACACACTGGGAGTAGAAACTGGTGTAGTCACTGTGGGCACAGCGTAGTGTCTCAAAAAACTAAATAGACAGATCTGTCATATGACCCACTGGGCAATACCCAAAAGACGGGAAGCCAGGCTCAGAAAGATTGAGACTGGAATTCTTAGATAAGTAAGTTAAGTTGGAATAAGTGTCAGTAGATGCCAGGTAGGAGAAAAGGTCCGTGAGATGGTGGGTCCTAAAGAGAGAGTTAGTAAAACTCAGGGAATGTGAAAGCAGGAGGCTGGCAAGATGGCTACTTGATGAAGGCCCTGGCCACGAAGCCTGACGACCTGAGTTCAATCCCCAGGACCCACAGGACAGGAGGACAGAACCAAGTCTTGACAGTTGTCCTCTGGCACATGCCATGAGGGAGGTGCATATGAACACACACACACACACACACACACACACACACTACTAATAAGATGACAGAACCAAGTCTTGACAAGTTGTCCTCTGGCACAGGCCATGTGGGAGGTACATATGAACATACACACTCACACACACTACTAATAATAAATATAATTTAAAATTTTTAAGAAGAACAAGAGGGGAATACCAGAGGAATAAAGATTTGAAGTCATCATCGATCACACCAGCTCCCATGTCACAATGGTGAAGTGCCTGGAAAGACACTCCCACTGGTATAACAGAGGCATGAGTGTTGTGAGGGCAATCAGTTGTTTCCTGATTGGATCTGAGGCCCGCTACATGGGAAGGAATACATACCTGTCAGTGGTCCAAAACCTATGGCTTAGCTGGGCGTGGTGGCACATGTGGCCTTTAATATCCACAGAGGGGACACAGGCAGTCGGCTTTTCTGTGACTTCAAATCAGGTCTACATATCAGGTCTACATACCCTGCCAAAAAAGTAAACAAAGCAAAACAGAAAACTATGGCTAGGGAAGTCATATGCCTGCCCTGTGTGGGAATCCACTAGTAACAGTTTCCCAAACAGCTATAAATTAAATTGTCGTTTAAATAGATGTATATGCCCATGCACTAGTGCTGCTCCCAGCCTTCGTCAGAGAAGTCCGTCTGTCAGCACGCAGTGCTCACAGCGGGAACTCACAGCTGGTCAAAACACGGAATAATGACCATTGATTCCATTGATGGTCTGGTTCAGAGGACCTATGTCACCATCCCCGAGGCCAGGAATCATCATAGAAGAGGAGAGTGGGAGAACTGTAGAGCCAAAGGATGGAGAAGTGTGGTGGGGTACTGTCTTCTGGGACCGCCTGCTTGGAGCCTGAGAATATGGAGACAGAGCTGAGGGAGGAGGAGGGAAGGGCCAGCTGGGAATAAAGGGGTCAGCAGGAGTGGGAGGGGCATAAGAGGGGGGAACGGAGGTTGGGTGTTATCACGGGGCAGTGTACGCAAACCTGGTATTGTCAAGCGGTGTGTGTGTGTGTGTGTGTGTGTGTGTGTGTGTGTGCACATAAAACTGCTGGCTGTGGTGACACGTGCTTGTGACCCCAGGACTGGGAAGGTGGGACAGCAGAATTCCTGGGGTACTGGACAGCCAGTCTAGCCTAGTTAGTGTGCTCCAAATGGATGAGAGACTCTGTCTGAGAAGGTGGGAGGAATCCTAAGATGACACACAACCTTTCCTCTGCTCTATACACACATATGCACCTATATGCACACATGCACATGTACACACACACACACACTCATACACATAAAATTAAATAAATCTAAAATTTTAAAAAAGGTTTTTTTAGAGACACGATTTCTCTGTGTAGCCCAGGCTGTCCTGGAACAGAGACCCACCTGCCTCTGCCTCCTGAGTGCTGGAATTAAAGGTGTGCGCCACCACTGCTAGGCAAGCAATTTTTTCTTTTAATTTAACGCTTTCCAAATTTTCCAGTTCTTTCTACTTCTGTGAATTTGCCCATTCCAGGCTGGCCACTCGAAGTGCGTTTTTGTAAGTTTTTCTTTCTGCTCAGTAGTGCCGGACATGTGTGTGCAGGAGTTAAGAGTTTAAGGGGTGTGAACTTTACAGAGGTCCATCCTTGGAACTCTGACAGAGAGCATGCAATAGGAAATGGGCCTTGGCTCACTTCCAGCGGCTTCCCTGGGGAGAAGGAGTCGATGCTAAACAATGACACAAGCTGGGAGCAAGGTGGCACTGGCCGAGTTGTCTTCTCAAAAAGATGGAGAACAGAGAGTGTGCTTTGGCCCTTCTCCATTTGGGGAGGAGGGGCGTGTTTTCTCAATGTTCCAAAACACTGAAGCTCAAAAGCTGTGGATCTCAGGCTAGAAAGATGGGCCAGTGGTAAAATGCTTGCCACTTAAGCACAAGGACTTGAAATAGGATCCCAGCACACATGTCAAAAGCCAGGTAACTCCCTATAATCCCAGCACTGGGACAGAAGAAAATAAGCAAATCCCTGATGTTGACTGGCCAGCCAGCCTAGCTGAATCAAAGAGCTCCGTGTTCCCTAAGAGGCTTTGTCTAAAAATTAAAGTGGAAAGATTGAAGAGGACACCCAATGTTAACTTCTGGTCTCCACACACTCATAACATGTAACCGTAAACATGTACACACACACACACACACACACACACACACACACAACACACACACACACAACACACACATACACACACACACACACACACACACACACACACACACATCCATGAGTTTCCATGGTGAGCAGGAGTCCAAGAAGCATCACTGTCTACAGTTTACATCATCCAGACAACTCAAGGTGTGTTGGAGCTAGAAGGTTTCAGGACACCTTTAATTCCATTATCATTTTACTGGAGGATCCCCATAATACAAGAGAGCACAGTGAGAACAGGGCTGGTGATGGTGTGGCTCAGTGGTACCAAGACCAGACAAGCCTGAAGCAGCATCCTGGCTATTCTGCCCCACAGCTGTGCCCACAGGAACCAACGTCAGCAGTTGGTTCTCAGGCATCCTCCAGGACCCTTACATGGGATCCATCCACAAGCTTGAAAATGTGTCCATAAAAAATATTAAGATGCTATTTCCTATTTACATGCTCATGCTTTCATGGTTACTGAGGAGTTTATAAGCTACTATATAATGTATCTTAAAGAAATATAAATAGTGACATTCCCTCTAAATGTGTTATTTATTTATTTACTTTTGAAGATTTATTTATTTATTATGTATACAGCATGTATGACCAGAAGAGGGCACCAGACCTTATTACAGATGGTCGTGAGCCACCATGTGGTTGCTGGGAATTGAACTCAGGACCTCTGGAAGAGCAGTCAGTACTCTTAACCTTTAAGCCATTTCTCCAGCCCTAAATGTGTTATTTATAACATACAGGTGTCTTATTGTTGCTTTTACGTAAATTAATGAGTACTTTTAAAAGTTTAGTGGGTTTTTTTTTTTTCATTTGTTAACTCTGGATAAAAATAACACACATCAATACAAGCTACTTCAGATCTTCCTCCATTTTAAGATTGCAAAGGGATCCTGAAAGTGAAAACTTCGTGAAGCCCTGATTCAGACTCCTCCAGCCTCGTTCCCTCAGCAGGAAATCAGCACACACTTTTCAGAGGACAGTGTATGGTTAAAGAAGATACTTCACATTAAATGTTTGCTCAAGGTTTCACAGCAAGCCAGTGCCAGGCTAGAACTGGGCATCTTGTTTCTGGTCTCTGACTTTAGCCGTTTGGAATTTCTGTTCTGTTGTTTTGTTTTGAGGTAGGGTATTAAATGTAGTCTGGCTGGCTTGTGCTGGTCTGGAACACACTGTGTGAATCAAGCTGGTCTCAAACTTAGGGTGATTCTCCTACCTCTGCCTCCCAAAGACCAAATACCCAAAACAGGATTCCTGTTTCTTGAAACATCAACAGCTGACAGCTTTTCCTAGGGTACAGGGAGCAGGGTCTGGGGCCTAGGGAGCCAAGGGTTAAGAGTACAGAGAAGCCTTCCTGCTGGAGGACACATGCCAGCTACACTGTAGAACTGCCCGTGCCCAGGGCTGACGCCGCCAGTGTGCTAAGGACCCTGGACAGTGAGTGAGACTCCAAGCCCTGTCACAGTAAGGTGTCTGTTAACAGCCCAGATCCAAGAAATGTCCGCACTGCTGTAGTTCACTTCTCCAACCACCAGAGGGCAGAAATGTCCCAATAGTAGAGCAGTAGTGGGCCAATGATACCTCTTGATGCTTCTAGAGCTGGAAAAATCTCTTAAGCCATCACGTTTCCCAACCATGAGAAAGGGTAGCTGACTTGACAACAAGGTGGTGACTCCCTGTCCAAGAGGGGAAATCTCCCTGAAGATACCCCACGATCACTTTAAACAGGGAGGACTTCAGGATGGCCTGGACACCCCCGTCCTTTGTCACGACTGCTGCCTTCCCTGAATGAATCCATTTTAACTCTAAGGCACTGGGAGGGCAGAAGATTCCCTTGTTGGCCATTAGTTCCCTGAATTACTGAGCTGTGGCTTTCTCGTGTGTCAAGTGGTGGAGAAAGATATATGCCCACCTCACAGTATTGAGAAGTTGTAAATTTTTCCTGTGACAGAGCCCTCTTTTAAGTCTTGTTCTTAATACCTAATAGGAAAATCCTGGTTAATGTAGGCAAAACAACAATAACAAAAAAAAAAAAATCAATGTCTGGCCTATACTACACACAGGACAGTGTTAGAGCAGGAGCAAGCTCTCTGGAGTGATCAGGGTCTCTGATTTAGTAAATGCCTAGTCTAAACAAGGTGACTCTGAAAGACAATGTGCAAATATCACCTGAGAAAACTGCTTTCTTGTCCGTATTAATTAAAGTCATGTAACGCATGGAGTTTGCAAAGCGACTTCATCTGCACCACCCTGATTCCTCTGGAGGACGGAAATCTAGCTGACTCTTTTCTACCAATGGGCTCAGAGAACCTTTGCAAGACCTCATAGGTACAGCCAGGTCTGCGTCTGAGACCTGAGTTCTTCCTCCAGGGAGATCCAGAAGACCGCTCCTCAAGTCTCAGCGTCCAGGAGCACTCTGACAACAGTTCTGTGCATTCCAATTCGTCAAGCCTGCTAAAGAAGGGTCGTACTCCCTCATGCCCAGTAAATACCAACAGGTTTATCCTGTCCTGACTGGAGGGTAACCAGCCTGTCCTTCCCATTACAAGCGTGGCCACTACTTACCTGAGCCTCCTGCCTCCTGCCCACAGGGAAACCCTCCTCAGTTTCTGCAGACTGTGTTTGGGCAGCTATAGAGGAAGTGCTGGAGAAAGACAGACTGGATACCTGCTCAGACAAGACATGGCTTCTCAGCCGAGCAGAGGCCTTGCCAGGCTGCAGCTGCTTCTGGTTCAAAACCCCCCATGCCAGTTCTGTCAAGCATCTTCCTGTCCATGACAGAAGAACTCCTAGGTAGACTCAAGAAAAAGCAGGCACATGTGTACAGTCAACCCTTGAGTCTGAGCAAAGGTTTGTTTGGTTTCTCTAATTGTCCACCCCTAAATTGCACTTTGTAAATTCAAATGAAAGCGTATTTCAGCCAACAGCAAATGTTGGCCTGGGATCCATAGTTACAGTTTGTGGGTCTGAGAACTTGGATGGAGAGTGACTACATAGTCATCACTAGCTTCTAAGTGGATTTAGCATTTCTTTGTCACGAGACTCGACAGTATGAGCAGCACCTTTACCACCGACAGAGCCAAGCTGTTTCCATCTGTCAGCATAGGTCTCCTGAAAACTTCACACTCGAGACAACTTGGAAACCACGGTGGTTACTAGATCTGCTGCTAGGCTTGCTTGCTGTGATGTGTGATTAAAGGATGTGGTGGATGACTGTTGTTCTGGTGGACCATCCACCTCAACTCCCCTCCCCCATCTCTTTCCCCAAACCCGCCCCTTCTAAGCCCGCCAATACAGCTCCTCCCCAAGAGAGGCTCAAGACCACTCCCACAGGGTATTTAAGCTGCATCCCAGAAAACAGACACGTGGTTTTCCGGTTGCTTGTCCTGTCCTGCCGGAGAGTCACCAGGGAATGCTTTACCCATTAAACTGGGGCTTTTTCTAATTCGGTCTGACTTGGTCTGATTTGGATTGCTGCATTGGCGGAGAGGTTTATCGGGATGCAAAAAAAACTTATCAACTATGACACAGATTTGTTTCCTGATTCTTTCAAGAATGGCACTTAGGTAAAACTGGTTCCTGTGTAAGCCTGTGTTTCAGGCCATGCATTTGAGAATATTGGAAAAAACAGACTATGGGCTTCAACACACTACTAACCAGAGCCTAAACACAAAACGGCCCAGAACTCCTGATCTAGAATGTTCTTCTAACCAAGTTCCCAGCATTAATCTTCTCTTTATATCAAGTGACCTCAGAGAAGGCTCCCTTGGTATTTGTTGAACCTCCAACAAATATCAAATGTCACTACCTTGTTAAAAGAGCAAGGCAAAACAAGAAACTGTACAAAATGCAAGAGCGGAAGTCTAGAGTCTGTCCTGAAGGGCTTCATCCAGCCATCTGGCGAGCTTCTCCCTCCCAGCGAGAGGAAGTGAAGGGTTAATGACCCAAAGCCTCAGGGAGACTGAGAGCTCAGGAAGGGAAGTTAACTTGACTGATGACACTGTGGAAGCTTCTGATAAGGTGATGCTGCTATCTGCTGCTTCCAGACTGCAGGGGAGCTGAGCTGCAGATGGGCTCCCCCATCCCCCAACTCCCCCTTCCCACCCTATAAAGTCCCAAGACCCCCACACCACATGTGTGCAGTCTCACTTCCGCTGAGAGACTGTGGCCCTTCAGTTGTTGAGATTAAAGAAAAATTCTGCTTCCGGGGATGTTTCTTTTTTATTCCGAGTCACCCCATTGATCCCTGTCTCACAGGAAGCATCAGCCACAGAGTGGGGAGCCATGGCTTAAGACTGAGAGGGTCAGCAAACCTGCATTACACTTTCAGGAAGGGACTTGTAAAAGGCTAGCAAAAAGCAGACAGCAGGTGCGCGACACTGATACTGGCACAGGGAGAAGAGACGTCAGGAAACCCCTGTGTTCTCAGCCCTTGACCAAAGCGGCTGCAGAATGTCAGCAGTTTGGTGGGCTGAGACTCTCCCTGAACCCCACTTCAGGAAACTCAGCGTAGGGACTGCGGAGATGGCTCAGCCATTGAGAGAAAGAGCTTCCTGCTCTTTTCTCAGCACCCCTGCTGAACAGCCCACAACCATCTGGACTCTGACTCTGGGGCACTGAATGCCATCTTCTGGCCTGTATGAGTATCTACACATAAGTGGCATACACCCACACAAAGCTATATGCATGCACATAAGTAAAATAAACCTTACAACATGTTTGAAATGCAGAGTGAGTGTCATAGGGCTATATACTGAAACTTGACCAGTTGAATACCTCTAGATCGTGGAGAAGAAACTGAGTCAGAAGAACACAGTATTCAGTGGTGTGAAAACATGCTCAAAATCAGATCTACAGAGGACAGAGACTCAGAGTCTAAGCAACAGTCAGAACATCAAGACCAATGGCACAGAGGTGGACCAACCATGACACTCAGATAAAAATAGAACAAAACAGCGAGTATGCCACAGCTGATGCAAGCAAAGCGTAGAAAGAGGAAGAACAAAACAGCTTAGCACTAGAGGAGCCAGGCTTGCATCAAGCTGTCACCAGCAGATACAAAAAAAAACAAAAACTGGCTCAGACTGATGAAGGACTCCTGGAGGAACTCCAGCACAGCACTCAGCCCCCCACAGAAGCCACGCCAGCTTCTGTGCCTGCTGCTGTGTAAGGCTACCCAATGCCGAGAGCATCATCTCCCACAAGATCTCCCCAAAGACAGTGAGAGCAGCATTTGAAATTAAACCTGGAATGACTTCTCAGAGGTGTGCTCAGCAACAGAGACCCAACCTTATAAGGACTGCTGAGGGAACCAGGAAGGAGGAGATGGGGTCTAGGACCCCAGAAAGGAATGCTGAGAGCCGGTGAGGCAGACCACACTCACACTCTGTGTACCTCCCTTTCCCTCTCCTATCTACCCCTCCGTTATTTAGTACGCATGATCAGTTGAGCAGGCTAGTTCTACTTTGGTCTATTACTCGATTTCTTCCCCTTTTTTCCCTCCCCTCCCCCATTTTTGCTGTTTTGTTTTTAATCTTCCTTTTCATAAACTTCCCCGAAGAGCATAGGCTGGTCTAGTTTGTGAGGTCTCCGTGTCTCGGCTCCCTAAGAACCAGCACGGTTTTGAATGGCCCAATGCATTTCTTCACCCCTCTCTTTTCATCTGATCTTTGGCCCACACTGCCACCTCTCACCCCCATATTTATCATCACCGCATCTATTCATATCCCTCCTCTTCTTTTTCCACCAACCCAATAATAATTACTGGTCTTACTCGGAATTTTCCCTTTTCACACATACACACAGTAGTTAATATATTAGTACACATTATCATCAGTGCCCATTTACTTTCTAAAGTGCTTGGTACTTAAGAGGTGTTTGGTTTCTTAACTATTATTGTATTTTATAATGGGTCTAATCTCTAATAGTGATTGATTTCCTTTTTGACTTTTATTGATTTTTTTGTGGATTTTACATCATGCACCCCAAACCCATTTATCTCCCCATTCTTTCATATCCACCCTGCTGCCCTTGCAACCTACCCCCAAAAAATAAAATAAAATTTAAAAGGGGGGGGGTATCATTGTGGAAGCTGTAGTGTGTCACAATGAGTCACACAGTGTACCCTTTAGTCCACACATCTTCACTTGCAAGTGTTCACTGCAATGAGTCATTGGTCTGGTTCAAGGCCTCTGGCTTCTGCCATGCTATCCACACTGGGCCCTCCCTGGGACTCCTCTTGAATATCCTGGTGTTGCCCTGTGTCATGGAGATCCTGCATCTTTGGATCGGCAGAACAGGCTGCTTCATAGAGATCCTGCATCTTTGGATCAGCAGAACAGGCCACTTCATAACCTAGTCCACTTTCATGGAAAGAAGAAAGATGATCCAAATAATAATAATAAAAATTTAACCAATGATCTAACTCCTAATGTACAAGTACCAATGCAAAAAATACAAGAAACATGAGAAATCAAGACAGCATGTCACTCCCCAAAACTGCTAATCCCCACGTAATGTCAAACAATGAGAATGACAGAGACAAATTACAAACAAAAAAATGAAAAGAACATTTGTAAAAAGTTTGTAATTTGTAAAAAAAAAAAAAAATGTAAAAAGGACACTGTGGTGAATAAGCATGGTCCCCCAAGGCTCATATATTTGAATGCTTAGTTATCAAGGAGTGGCACTACTTAGAAGGATTCGGAGGTGTGGCCTTGTTGGTGGAAGTATGTCACTGGGGGTAGGCTTTGAAGTTTCAGAAACTCAGGCCAGGACCAGTGGCTTTTTTTGCTCTCTTCCTGCTGCCTGTGGATTCAAATATAGAACTCTCAATTACTTCTTCAGCACCATGTCTGCCTGCATGCCACCATGCTCCCAACCATGATGACAATGGACTAAGCCTTTGAAACTGTAAGCAGGCACCAATTAAATACCTTCTTTTATAAGAGTTTTCAGACAGCCATTGCAGTACATTGAGCTCCATAGAGACAGCGCCGGGCCAAGCGCGAGCCGGACGGCACTGAGCGACTCTGTGCCTCGCGGAGGAAAACCAACTAAACATGGGCAAAGGAGATCCTAAGAAGCCAAGAGGCAAAATGTCCTCATATGCATTCTTTGTGCAAACTTGCCGGGAGGAACACAAGAAGAAGCACCCGGATGCTTCTGTCAACTTCTCAGAGTTCTCGAAGAAGTGCTCAGAAAGGTGGAAGACCATGTCTGCTAAAGAAAAGGGGAAATTTGAAGACATGGCAAAGGCTGACAAGGCTCGTTATGAGAGAGAAATGAAAACCTACATCCCCCCGAAAGAGGAGACCAAAAAGAAGTTCAAGGACCCCAATGCACCCAAGAGGCCTCCTTCGGCCTTCTTCTTGTTCTGTTCTGAGTATCGCCCCCAAATCAAAGGAGAGCACCCCGGCTTGTCCATCGGGGGCGTGGTGAAGAAGCTGGGGGAGATGTGGAACGCCACCGCTGCGGACGACAGGCAGCCTACGAGAAGAAGGCTGACGAGCTGAAGGAGAAGTACGAGAAGGATATCGCTGCCTACAGAGCTGAAGGAAAACCCGATGCGTCGAAGAAGGGGATCGTCAGGGCTGAAAAGAGCAAGAAAAAGAAAGAAGAGGAAGATGAGGAGGAGGATGAAGAGGAAGAAGAGGAAGACGAAGATGATGATGATGAATAACTTGGTTCGCAGTTTTTTTCTTGTCTATAAAGCATTTACCCCCCCCCAAACACAACTCACTCCTTTTGAAGAAAAAAATTGAAATGTAAGGCTGTGTAAGATTTGTTTTTAAACTGTACAGTGTCTTTTTTTGTATAGTTAACACACTACCGAATGTGTCTTTAGATAGCCCTGTCCTGGTGGTATTCTCAATAGCCACTAACCTTGCCTGGTACAGTCTGGAGTTGTAAATTGGCATGGAAATTTAAAGCAGGTTCTTGGTGGTGCACAGCACAAATTAGTTATATATAGGGACGGTAGGGGTTTTTGTTTTGTTTTGTTTTGATTTTTTTGTTTTTGTTTTATTTTTTTTCATCTTCAGTTGTCTCTGATGCAGCTTATTACGAAGATAATTGTTGTTCTGTTAACTGAATACCACACTGTAATTGAAAACAAAATGCAGCTGTTTTGTTGACATTTGTTGAATGCTTCTAAGTAAATACAATTTTTTTTTTTATTAAAAAAAAAGTTTTTGTGATCATGGTGTCTCTTCATAGCAATAGAATACTGCCTAAGGAGTTTTTCTGTGTAACAGTCCTGGCTGTCCTGGAACTCGTTTTGTAGATCAGGCTGGCCTTGAACTCAGAGATTCACCTGCCTCTGCCTCCCAAGTGCTGAGATTAAAGGTGTATACCACCACTGCCAGCTCATAAATGAATTTTTAAAAAACACAAACAGATCCAAACTGAAAACTTGGAGATGAAAAACTCCTGAGTGGAAATGATCAACAGAGGAGTACTTCCCAAAGAAGACAAAGTATTAGGAATTGAAGACAAAAATAGAAGAATTGGTACATTCAGCCAAGGAAAATAAAAATTTTAAAGTATGAATGGAATATAGAAATTACTTGAGACACCAGGTAAAAACCAAATTTAGGAGTCACATGCATAGAAGAACAATGCTCTGCAAAGGCACTGTGCAGTGTGGATGGAGAATGTTGCCCACAGGTTATGTTTTCAAACTACTGGTCCCCAGCCAGTGATGCTATTTGGGAACTTAGGGAGCTTTTAGAATGTGAAGCTTTGCTGGAGAAAGCAGATCACTGGGAATGGGCTCTTCACTCCACTTCCTCCTTCCCTGACTTCCACCTGTAGTTTCAGAGAAGGTCTTAGATGGCCACCTGCTACCATGTCTTCCTGCCATTATGGGTTCTCACTCTGGAACCACAAGCCAAGCTAAACGCTTTCTTCTCTTCTTGGTTGCTTTTGGTCATGGCGTTTTATCACAGCTACAGAAAAGTAACTGATACAGGCACAGGAAAGACTTTAGTACAATCAAAGCAGAAATTTTCCCACATCTAGGAAAAGAAAAGTTCATTCAAATACTAGAGGCAAATAGAAGCAGAAAAGAAATTCTGTGCATCATATTATAGTTAAAGTACGAAATATACAGAACAAAAGGAAGGCATTGAGAGCTGCAAGAGATACATGCCAAGTCACACAGAGAGGCAGGCTATAAGAATAATAGCTAAGTTATAAATAGAAACCTAAAAGTGAAAAAAGCTCAGATGGAAGTATTTCAAGTTCTGAAAAACCGCATCTTCCAGCCCAGAAAAATTATCTGCAGCAATTAATTCCATGATACAAATTGGCTAAAGTCATTCAAGATCATCAGTGGAGCACTCCAGAGGCTGCAGAGAGGAATCAGCTTTTGCTGTGATTGTTTGTGTGTTTTCGAGACAGGGTCTGACTATGTAGCTCTGGCTGGCTTTGAACTCACTATGCAGACCAGGCTGGCCTTGAACTCACGGAGATCTACTTGCCTTTGCCTAAGAAAATAGTGGGTTTTTTTTTGTTTTTTGTTTTTTTTTTTTTTTTAGATTAAAAAGAATAATGAAGAGGCTACATTCAAGAGGCTCCAGGGAAATACATAAATAATGCTAGGAAAGCAGCTAACTGAGGAAGGGTAAAATAAGTATACAGTCAGCCACTGACAGGAATCAACACTTACCTTTGTCAACAATCCTGACCATGAATAGTCCCAACACCCCAATACAAAGATACAGGCATCCAATGACACGGATCAGCAAGTAAAATGCTTGCTAAATAAGCCTGAAGATCTGAGTTTGATCCCTGGAATCCATATAAATGTGGGAAAGCAGAACCAATTCTACAAAATTATCCTCCAACCACCACACATAAGCCTTGATGTACACACAAGCATGCACACATGCATACACACACACACACACACACACACACACACACACACACGCAAAGCACACTAATAATAATAAATAAATTTTAACAGAATTCCTTAAAGACATAGACTAGTACACTGGATCAAAGCCTGGGATCCATTTGTTTGCGGCCTCCTAGAAACACACCCCGTCGTCCAAGCCAGGCATCGCTGTGGTGAGGACTGAGAAAGTGAAAGCTGTTCCCGACAAAGGGACTCGGGGGAAAAAAATGAGGCCTCACCGTTTCAACGGCCGACAAGATGGACTTCAAATCAAAACTAATCAGAAGAGATAAATGATGTCACTGCATTCTGATTAAAGGAACAACCCTTCAAGAAGACAATCCAATTTTAAACATATACATACGAAACACAAATGAAACCAATTTTATAAAACAAATACTCCTGAATGTCAAGTCACTGATTAAACCTATCTGAGTTAAATGACATCATATATCAAATAGACATAACAAATGTCTGCAGAAAGTTCTTTCTAAATACTGCAGAACACCTTTTTTCCCCCAGTGGCCCATGGAATTTCATCTAAGATAGGTCATACACGATGACACAAAGCTCGTTCAAAAAACATACAAATATTGAAATAATTTCTTTTATTTTGTCATAATATAATGGAATAAAGCTAGAAATCATCAAGAAAATCTACAGAAAATTCACAAATTAGTGGATGTTAAACAATATGCTACTGGATGGGCTGCAAAAGAAATTAAGAAAGAAATCTCTAAAACTCTTATAATTGAATTAAAATGAAGGTACAGCATGCCAAAACTTACGGGATACAATCAAACAGTCCTGAGAGGGAAGTTCAAAAATTAGAAAGGCCCAAAATAATGACTCAGTAATGTATCTTACAGTCTTGAACACCTGAAATAATGACTCAATGATGCATCTTACAGTCTTAAACACCCAAAATAATGACTAACACCTGAAATAATGACTCAATGATATATCTTACAGTCTTGAACACCCGAAAATAATGACTCAATGATGTATCTTACAGTCTTGGACACCCGAAATAATGACTCATTGATATATCTTACAGTCTTGAACACTCGAAATAATGACTCAGTGATGTATCTTACAGTCTTGAACACCCAAAGGAAGCACAAAAGCAGAACTCACAATAAGTAACCAAAATCAGAGCAGAACTTAATAAAATAGGAAAAAATAGCCGGGCAGTGGTGGTGCACACCTTTAATCCCAGCACTTGGGAGGCAGAGACAGGTGGACCTCTGTGAGTTCAAGGTCAGCCTGGGCTACAGAGCAAGATCCAGGACAGGCACCAAAACTACACAGAGAAACCCTGTCTCAAAAAGAGAGAGAGAGAGAGAGAGAGAGAGAGAGAGAGAGAGAGAGAGAGAGAGAGAGGAAGGAAGGAAGGAAGGAAGGAAGGAAGGAAGGAAGGAAGGAAGGAAGGAAGGAAGGAAGGAAGGAAGGAAGAGTAGAGTTCTAGCTGAGAAAACACCACACACTTGGGTAGGAAGATAGAAATCAGGCTGGACTGGGCTGGCAGCATCCTCTCTGCCGACTAGCTGGTGTCAGTCCACAGGAGGACACAGAAGGAGACAACACTCTCACTGGCACAGTCAGCCATCCTAGGCCTGAGACATTCTTTCACCAGCACTAGAGCCGACTTCTTTGGAGCTACAGCATAGGCTGAGGCTGAGCAACGCTCCAGGACACCAGGCTAGACTGCGATTGCTGAGACACCCAGCCCTGTGGACTGAGCCGCCACTGGATTCTGGGTCTTTCCGGTGTGAGGGGAACAATGTTGGGCTACCTAGATTGCATCCTGTAAGTCAGTCTACTTCTGTCTATCTAACTTGGTCTACATATATACTATCAGTTCTGTTCCTTTAGCAACCCCTGACTAATACAGCCAAGGAGGGCTTGGATTCCAGAGGGTAACTTGCTACTGTTGTTTCACTAAACCGAGATGGCACACAACTGTTTAACGTTATTAATCACAGACAGATGCTACTCTCAGTCCTAGTATGAGAAGCTTCTCTTTGAAATGAATGGCAGTGAGTGCGGAGACTCACCATTGCTCAAAGTGCTAAGAATAAATAACAATCGAATACTCAGTCCTAAACAGGACATTATATACTCCTGTAAGCCTCAGCAAACATCTTAGAGGAAGGAGTGGAAAGATGGAAGAGCTGGGAGATAGGGAGAAGGACGTGATCTACCTGAGATCGTGATCTCACAGCATCTGTGGCAACCTGCACAAGATCGGAGCTGTCGGTGGTCAGCCATCTATTGGAGGAGTGTCTCAAGGGGAACCTATTTTGTGAACTATTAGTGGCTAATAGATTCAGGGGAACACAGAAGTCATTGTCCTCAGTGGTACATCCAGTGATGAGTCCACCAGGTTCCTCTGGGTAGTTAAAAAAAGAAAAAAAGTGACACACACCTCCCCAGTTATAAAATAAAAATAGCTGAGTTCAAGGTATTCAAAAGATGTCTGATGAAACACTTTAAAATCAGCAAAATGATAGAAGTTATACATGTTTTTCAATAATAACTGAGTATTAGTGGTCTCAATTCCCCAATAAAAGATGTGGTATTGGTATTGGTGTTGGCTCCAAGAATCAATGGCAAGCATTGCATTAGGGTAAAAAGACGGAAAATGGAATTCTAAGCAAAGGGAACTAAGAAGCAGGAGTAGTTATTTTAATTTCCAACAAAATAAAACTACTCAGAAGATGTAAGTAGGGAAATTTCATATTCATTAAAGGAAAAATCTACCAGCCGGGCGGTGGTGGCGCACGCCTTTAATCCCAGCACTCAGGAGGCAGAGGCAGGCGGATCTCTGTGAGTTCGAGGCCAGCCTGGTCTACCAAGTGAGTTCCAGGAAAGGCGCAAAGCTATACAAAGAAACCCTGTCTCGAAAAAACCAAATAATAATAATAATAATAATAATAATAATAATAATAATAAATAAATAAATAAATAAAAAAATCTACCTATAAGATATTTCAATCCTAAGGATATATGCACCAAGCACAGGGACATCCAAATTTGTAAAAGAAACATTATTAGATCTAAAACAACAGATTGACCCCAATACAGTGATAGTGAGTGGTTTTAATGTCTTACCCTCAACAATTGGCAGGTAATCCAGAAAAATTACTGCACACTCCATTAAAAGACACCATAAATCAAACAGACCTAACACATCCTTACCATAGCCAAACTCCAATCCCAGCTGCCTGTACATCTTGAACCAAGACTCTCACCCTATGCTCCAACCCAACATGCTGTGTCCACACCAGACACACAACCAACAACAAGAAGTCCACATGCTCAAATCTCATCATAAAAATAAAAGCAGTATAAAGGATCAAGAAAAATACCCCCCTTCCCCAAATCTGCCAGTCCTTTAGAACTGTTCTCCAATGAGAATTACCCAGATGAACCCCAGGACATACAACTTAAAAGAACAATCATAAACTCTGTCAAAGAACTCAAGGAGTGTAAAGAAGACACAAAAGAGAGCTCAATAAATTTAGAGATCATAAATTCCTGATATGAATTCAGGAAAGGGACTTGTAGGGAAGAGGAAAGTTTGCTGGGAGTGGGATAGAGATAAAAGAGGACAGGTAAGAGAAGTCAGTGTGCATTATATACAGGTATATGTAGGCAGGAGTTTCTGCCCCACCAGTCAGCTCCCAAATAACCACACAAAGACTAATTATTAATTATAAACTCTCAGACAATAGCTTTGGCTTGTTACTAACTAGCTCTTACAACTTGAATTAACCTGTATTTCTTATCTATACTCTATCACATGGCAGTATCTTGTTTCGGCATGGCAAGTTCATCTTTTGGTTCCTCTGAGTTTGGCTGGTGGCTCCACCCTCCTTCTTCCCCATGCTCTCTTTTTGTCTGCAAGTCCTGCCTATCCTCTACCTTCCTAGCTATTGACCATTTAGCTCTTTATTAAACCAATCTGAGCCGGGCAGTGGTGGTGACGCCTTTAATCCCAGCACTCAGGAGGCAGAGGCAGGCAGATCTTTGTGAGTTCAAGGCCAGCCTAGTCTACAGAGTGAGATCCAGAAAGGGCTCAAAGCTACACAGAGAAACCCTGTCTCGAAAAACCAAACCAAAACAAACAAACAAAAAACCAACCAAACAAACAAAAGAACCAATCTGAGTGACAAATCTTCACAGTGTACAAAAGGATTATTCCACAACAGGTATGAAAGTTTCAAAGAACTAATTTAGTAAGTTTAGTTTATTTTTTAATTCTGTTTAGGCCAAGCATGGTGGTAGTAGTATATATCTTTGATCCCAGTACTCAGCAGGCAGAGGCAGGCAGTTATCTATGAGAAAACAGAAATGTAAATGCAGGCAGAATGAAATGATGAGGATAATCTAGGATCTAGAAACCAAGCTTATAATGGTATATAAGTATTAATGAGAACTCAAACTGAAATGAAGTTGGAAATGAAAAACTCAATAACTTGCTTAGAAAACTCAGGAGGAAGCCTTGAATGTAGAATGGATTAAGTAGAAGATATACTATCAAGACTCAAATATAAAGAAGAGGAGGTAGGCATTACAAGCAAAGAATGAAAAAAAATACTTCAATAAAAACCAGAAACATTCAGGAGCTGCAGGACACCATGAAGTAACCAAATCTTTGAATTATATGAACAGATGAAGAAGAAACCTAGGCCAGGGGACAGACCAGATCTTCAGCAAGATTATAGAAGAAAAATCCCTCAAACTAAGGAAAGACACACTCTTACAGATATAAGAAGCATACAGAATATCAAATAGACAAGATCAGATATGAAACTCACCACAGTCTATAAGTTAAAACAATAAATATACAGAATAAGAGAAAAAACATAAGTCACATGTAAAGGGAAACTCATCAAAGAGCAGATTGCTCAGTGAAAACTTTGGAAGACAGAAGAGCCAGGAGCAATGTACTCCAAGTTCTACAAGACCAGGGATGGCAACCTAGACTACCGTACTCAACAAAACTATGTGCCAAAGTTGAAGGAGAAAGGAAAATGTTCTGTGATAGAAAAATCCTAAAAGAAGGGCTGGAGAGAAGTTTCAACTCCCAGCACCTGCATGGCTGCTCACAACCATCTGTAACTATAGTTCCAGGGCAATCTGTGGCCCTCTTCTGGTCTCTTTGAGTACTGTGTGCATGTGGTACAGAGACATATGCAGGCAAAATACCTGCACACATAAAATAAAAATAAATAAATCTTTTTTTTTTAATTCTAAGAGAATTCACGTCCACCAAATCAACCCTACAGATAATACTGGAAGAAATACTTCTAACTGAATGGGGGTGAAAACATACTCAAAGACTGCAGAAAACAAATGAAACTGTACACAGAGTATGACTCAGAACACAAACAGAAAAAAAGAAAAGGACTGCAATCAATACACATCTGCTGTGGATATTGCTCTGTATAAATGAAACACTGATTGGCCAGTAGCCAGGCAGGAAGGATAGGCGGGACTAACAGAGAGGAGAATTGAGAGAACAGGAA
Source organism: Peromyscus leucopus (assembly GCF_004664715.2). NCBI lineage: Eukaryota > Metazoa > Chordata > Mammalia > Rodentia > Cricetidae > Peromyscus > Peromyscus leucopus. The sequence goes on from NC_051068.1 coordinate 65,296,324, forward strand.
GGCGGAGGGAGACACTGCCAGCCGCTGCCACGATAAGCAGCATGTGAAGATGCCGGTAAGCCACGAGCCACGTGGCAAGGCATAGATTTATAGAAATGGATTAATTTGAAGTTGTAAGAACTAGATAGCTAGAAGCCTGAGCCATTAGGCCAAACAGTTTAAATAATATAAGCATCTGTGTGTTTATTTTATAAGTGGGCTGCAGGACTGCCTGGGCTTGGCGGGACCCAGAGAGAAAACTCTCCAGCTACACACATCTTTCAATAAAAACATTAAATGTTAATAGCCTCACCTCTTTAATCAAAAGACACAGTGAAGGGTTCACAACACGCCCCCATGGTCGCATATACCAGGCGGACACTTCCGCCTAGCCAGTTCCAGGTCAAGATAGCCATTTCCGGGTCAAGGCGTCTCGTGTAACCAGGATCCGTGACGTTTCATGGCCACGTAAGCACGCAACGTGACCATGTGATCTACACACACGCATGGAGTAGTGACGTGACCTGGCCACGCCCCCAGCCGGTTTTAAAGCGGAGCACCATGTTCCTGGTTCCTTCTTCTCCACCCACGTGTCTCTCCCACAGGCCTGCACACTCTCTATCCCTTTATCTCTAATAAAACTCTTATAAGCGGATTCTGTCGTGTTTCGTGACACTTCCTTGCAGGGTAAGAACACAACGCGGCTAAATAACTAACACACAGGCTAGCTGAACAATTTAAGACACAGAATCTTATCTTGGCTTTAAAGAGAGGCATAACCTTAAATATAGGAATGGGAAGAAAAAAGTTCCAAACAAAGGAGACAAGTGAGCAAACAGACACTGCTATTGTGATTTCTGACAAAATAGAATTCAAACTAAAATTAATCGAGAGAGATTTAAAAAAAAAAAAAAGACACTTCATTCTAATTAAGGAAATAATTGACCAAGGGGACATTGCAATTCTAAACATACATAGGCCAAACACTGGTGTACCTAAAAGCAGACCACTAGAATTAAATATTCAGATTAACATTCAGCCCATTAATACTAGGCTATTTCAACATCCCACTGTCTCCAAAAGGTAGGTCATCTGGACAAAGAATATTGATAGAAACATCAGAACTAAATACATCACACATCAAATGGACTTCCATTTAAATACCAAAGAATAGACATTCTACTCAGCAGCTCATGGAAGTGTTTCTAAAACAGACCACATTATATGACACAAAACAAATCTTCACCAATTCAGAAAAACTGAAAAAGCTCTATATACCCTATCTGAACATAATGCAGTAAAACTTAAACCAAGTAAATCTCTTTTTACAAACTCATTGAGATTAAAGAATTAGCTAATGAATGAATGAAAAAGAAATCAAGATATAAATAAGTTTCTGAAACTAAATGAAAATGAAAACACAACACACAGAACCTCTGAGACACATTAAAAGCAATTCTATGAGGGACATTTATAGCCTATGTGAAAAAAATGAGAAGGAAAACAAACAAGTATTGTTTCTTCATTTCTATTGCATTAGTTTTAGCCTGCTACAACATACTATATATGCAGTTCAACTCTTGTTGAGAATATATTGTATATGCAATTTGGATTCAACACTTGTTTAGAATATATTGTGTATGTAACTTGGATTCAACTCTTGTTAAAAATCTAGATCTCAGGCTGGAGAGATGGCTCAGACGTTAAAGGCTAGGCTCACAACCAAAAATATAAAATCTAGATCTACTAGGAAAACCTTGTTTTAAACAGCAGCCCTGTGACTTGCCTCAGCCATGCGAGGAAGGAGGGGAGGGGAAGGCAGAAAGGAGAGAGGGGAACCAGGTAAGGTAGCCAAGGGGGCCAAAGGTAAAAAAAAAAAAGGGGGAGGGGGCAAAATAGCTGGATTATATAGGGAAGGGCAGCCCAGCCCCTGAGCTAGAGAGTTCAGGGTAGAGGTAACAGGTTGGGACTGAGGATGCTGGGGGAACTGGCGGCCAGGTTTGCTTTGATGTGTTCAATAGGCACCTCAGCCATTTATCCCAGGGTTTGAGACTTCACATAGCCCAAATTTTGATAAACTCTCTTGTGTTGGGATTGTGTTCCCCAAAATATTGTGTACTCTAATAAATTTATCTGGGGTCAGAGAACAGACAGCCACTAGATACAAAGGCTAGAAAATGGTGGCACTCACACCTTTAATCCTAGCATTCCAGAGATAGAAATCCCTCTGGATCTCTATGAGTTCAAGGCACATTGAAATGCCAAGCATGGTGACACACGCCTTTAATCCCAGAAAGCCAGCCTTTATCCCAGGGAGTGGTGGTAGAAAGCAAAAAGATATATAAGGCGTGAGGACCAGAAACTAGAAGCTTTTGGCTGGTTAAGCATTTGGCCTGGTTAAGCATGCAGGCTTTTGAGCAGTAATTCAGCTGAGACCCATTCCAGATGAGGACTCAGAGGCTCCAGTCTGAGAGACAAGACCAGCTGAGGAGACAAGACCAGCTGAGGATCCGGCGAGGTGAGATAGCTATGGCTTGTTCTGTCTCTCTGATCTACCAGCATTGACCCCAATAACTGGCCTCGGGTTTGATTTTATTAATAAGAACTTTTAAGATTCCTGCTACACTCTCTCTGTCAATACTTTTTGGGTGTTGTTTGGTGTGCTTTCAGTATTTTACACACACACACACACACACACACACACACACACACACCAAAAACAAACAAACAAAAATCCCACCCCTGAAACAAAACCAAGCCAAGTCTATTTAGTGTTGCTTGATGTTTATGCTTATTTTCAAGGCTGACCACGTGCTAATTCTGTCTTTCAGTGGTTGTTAATTGCCAGCAGCTCTTGTAGGGCTGGGTTCCATAAGATTTCCCCTTTCCACACAGCATTTCTACTGGTGCTATTATTCTTCAGGTATTGTTTTGGCAGCCATATCGTTAAATTTTAGGTTCCCTGTCATTTCTGGGAGACATGGCATCACTGCAGACTTCTTATCCTCTGGCTCTTACACTCTTCCTGTCCCCTCGTCCACAGTGTTTTCTGGGCCTGGAGTGCTTGATGTTTTATCAACAACAACAAGAGAAGTTTAGCAAGCAAAGAAGATACAGTAGGAAAGGAAGAATTAAAATATCCTTATTTGAAGGTGATTCAATTCTATCCTGAAAAGATCTTAAAGACATCAACCAGAAAACTCCTACAGCTAACAAACACATTTAGCAGGTAGCAAGATTCAAAACTAACATAAGAATTAGTAGCCTTCTTATATAGAAAAGAAAAACATACTGAGAAAGAAATCAGAGAAACAATACCATTCATAATAGTCTCAAGAAAAAAATCTTCTCTAAATCTAACTAAGGAAGTAAAAGACTTGTGAAATAAAAACTTTAGGACATTGAAGAAAGATACAGAGGAAGATATAAGAATATGGAAAGACCTCCCCCATTCAAGGATTGGTACGATCACGAACTGTAAAAATGACCAGCCTACTAAAAACAATCTACTGATTCAACACAATCCTCACCAAAATTCCAATGCAATTCTTCATAGAAATTGAAAAAGAATTATCCTAAATTTCATATGGAAACATGACATCCCCAGGATAGCCAAAATAATTCTGAACAACAACAAATTTGTAGTCATTACAATCTCAGATATCAAGTTACGCTGCAGAGTTATAGCAATAAATAGTGTAGCGTTGGTATGAAAACAGACTCATTGATTGATGGAGTATGATTGAGAACTCACGTGTAAGCCCACGTTCCTATTGCCACCTGATTTTTGAAAAAGTAGCCAGCAATACACATTGGAGAAAAGACAGCATCCTCAACAAGTGGTCCTGGTCAAACTGGATATCTACAATTAGAATGAAACTCAGTTCTTATCTCTCACCCTCCACAAAACTCAACTTTAATGGATCAAGGACCCCAATACAAGTTCTATACCCTGAATCTAATGGAGGAGAAAGGGGGGAATACACTTGAATTCATTAGCTCAAGAAATGACTCTCTGGATGGGAACAGTAGTAAGACTAACAACTTAGGAGGCTGGAGTAATGAATCAGAACCTAGGAGCTCTGGCTGCTTTTCCGGAGGACCTGTATTTGATTCCCAGCACCCACATGGTGCTCTCAGAACATGGCAAATCCAGTTCCAGGGGATCTGGTATTCTCTGCTGGTGGGCCCAAGGTATACACATGGCTGACACACAGAAAATAAAAATAAATAAACCTTTAAAAGTGATTTTAAAATTCAGTCCCAAGAATAAATGAGACTGAATGAAATAAATGACTTCTGTACAACAAAGGACACCATCATTTGATTGGAGAGGAATCTTACAGAATGGAAACAAATGTAATGGTCAGTATCTAGAACATACAAAGAACTAAAACAGGAATAACAAACCCTAACATTGAGAAAGCAACCAACCAACTAAAACTGAGACATGGAGCTAGACAGACAGTTCCCAAGAGTGTTCAAAGGAAGAACACAAATGGCTTACGTGGTGGTATTGTGCTCCCCAAAATATTGTGCACCCTAATAAACTTATCTGGGGTCAGAGAGACAGAACAGTCACAATAACCTGACCTGGCCAACTTCTCAGCTGATCTTGTTTCTTCATACTGGAAGCCTCTGTGTCCTCATATCCAAATGGCTCTCAGCTGAACTGTGCTGCTCAAAACCTAAAAGCTTAACCAGCCAAATGCTTCTAGTTTCTGGTCTTCACACCTTATACATCTTTCTCTTTCTCCCGTCACTCGCTAGGATTAAAGGCTCGCTTTCTGGGATTAAAGGCGTGAGTCACCATGCTTGGCTGTATCCTTGAACAGATGGATTTCTGCCTCTGGAATGCTAGGACTAAAGGCGTGTGCTACCACTGCCTAACTGTGATGTTTAATATTGTAGCTGTTTTGTCTCTGACCCCAGATAAGTTTATTAGGGTGCACAATATTTTGGGGAACACAATGCCACCACAGGCTTATAAATGTGTTTTAAAATGTAAACATCTTTTGTTGTTGTTGGTATTTTACTCTTTTTGAGGGGTCCACCACGCAGCTCCCAAATAAATAACACACAGAGGCTTATTCTTAATTATGAGTGCCCAGCCTTAGCTTGGCTTATTTCTTGCCAGCTTTACTTAACTTTAAATTACCCTGTCTATCTTTTGCCTCTGGGCTTTCCCTTTTCTATTCCTGTATACCTTTCTTTGTTTCTTACTCTGTGGCTTGCTGGTTGTATAGCTGGATGGCTGGCCCCTGATGTCCTCCTCCTTCCTTGGCTGCCTCTTCCTTTTTCTCTCAGATTTCTCCTCCTATATATTCTCCCTACCTGCCAGCCCTGCCTAGCCTTTCTCCTGCCTTGCTATTGACCAGTTCTTTATTAGACCATTAAGTGTTTTAGACAGGCATAGTAATACAGCTTCACACAGTTAAACAAATGCAACATAAATAAAAAGTAGCACATCTTAAAATAATATTCTACTACAATCTTTAGCCATCATTGAAATGCTATTTGAAATGACACTGGCTCCATCTTACCCCAGTCAGAATGGCTGGGGTCATCAAGCAAACAAGTATGTGAAGAGAACTCATTTTTTTCAGACAGTGGGTTGTGTGTGTGTGTGTGTGTGTGTGTGTGTGTGTGTGTGTTTGTGTGGCCCTGGCTGTCCTAGAACTTGGAGATCCACCTGCCTCTGCCTCCTGAGTGCTAAGATCAAATGTGTGCACCACCACGCCCAGCAAGGAGAGCTATTATACACTGTTGGTGGGAAAGTAATCCAGTAGAGACATTATGGAAATTAGTATAGAGCTTTCTCAGAAATCTAAGAGCTGAACTAATTTATCACCCAGTTTTATCACTCCTGAATACTCGTTCAAAGAATTTCTTACCTTATCCCAGAGATACTGGCACATTCATAATGAATGTTGCCCTATTCACAATATCAAGAAAATGAAATTAGCTTAGAAGTCCATCTACCGATGAATGAATAATGAAAATGTAGCAAAAAAAATACAGTGACATTTTATTCAGCCAAACAGAAAAAATGAAAACATGAAATTTTCAGAAAAAGGACTAGAAGTGTATAATACATCGGGTAAGGTAACTCAGACTTAGAAAAACACCACATGTTGGCTTGCATATGCAGATTCTAGCTTCTAGCTTTGATATGTGTGCCTTTTTTAAAATAACAGAGTGAAGTAGAAAGGGGACCATGAGAAGGGGTACAGTGTCTTCAGTTGGAGAAGGTAGAAGAATGCATGTGATTATTGGGGTGGGGAAATGGGGGGGAATGGCAATCAAAACTAGTGTTGTATGAAAAAGCTGTAAAGAAATGAAACATAATAAGTAATAAAAAAAAAATTAAGTTCAAACAGAGGTACTTCATGTAAGTGAATAAAGCAGCTCAATAGCCAAAGACTGTAAAGAAAAATTCCAGTGCCAGAGGTGGGTTGTTCTTCAATGAGTTATAGGTCAGGAGGCTCCTAACCTTTCCCCCAAATAATACAGGCAAATTGCCACCACTGTGGGTGGCCCACCAGAACTAGATAATTCTGGTGATGGTACATGCCTTTTGTAATGCAGAGCTCAAGCGGATGGCTGCTCCACTCTGCGCCTTACAGTGATGTTACGACTGCAGGAGAGTCATCATCAGCTGTGGACTGTGCTGGATAACCTCCACTCTTAGCTAGTGCCTGCCCAGTCAGGACAAATCTGTACCCGCCCCAGCCGCTCAGCCCAAGTACACAGAACTTATTGCTACACGCATGGCTGCAGGCGCTAATGCATATCTTAATTAATCATTTCATAAGTCAAGCTGTGCTGGTCACGCACTGCTGCTGTCTGCCAGCTCAGTGTCTCTGACCAGCTAGACAAGGTATATTCCCCCTGGTTGCCATACGTGCGCAAGAACTGTCCGTCAGATGCTAATGGGGGTAACCAATGTTTTATGTGAGCCATTTTATCCAATGGCTGCAGAGGTCATCGGACTTTGAGGGGAAGCTACTGTGGTTGTTTTGCTAAGTGGACATGAGGTGCCATCAAATTACCTTCTCAGCAACTGGATTTGTGCCCACGGATTCCTGCTAATGTTAACTTTCATCAGAGAAGCTTCATTACGCAGTGGCAATTTCAGAGACTCCGAACTGGTCAAAGTACTCAGAATAAGGGATTGCTGAAAGCTCAGAAAGAAACGGAGCATCTGCGTCACCCCCTCCAAGACTCAAGACTATCGCTAACAATCAGAAAGATCTTAAGGATCAGAAAGAACTTAAGCCCATAAGAAAGGGAGATGCTTCGGAACGCCGACTTTCAGGGACGATGTGGCTCTTGAGCTCTGGAACTCACAGCAGTCAACAATCTGTCATGGAGTGTGAGGGCCAACTGGGTCTTAGCCCTCCTGAGGATCCAGATGCCATCAAGGGTTGATAGGAGGAGAGACATCTTTTCATTAATGTAATGCTGGTAAGGCACCCCTGCTTCAAAAAATAAATCCCCACCCATCCTCCTTTATGTGACCCCAATGCAATTCACTGATTTGTGTTTTATACAAATAAAAATAAAAATAAAAGACATGAAAGTAGAATAGGGACTAGTGCAGGAGCATTAACAAGGTCTGCACAGGAACTAAATACACTCTGCACGAGTGTGAAAATGTCATAATGAAACCCATCAATATGTATAATTAATATGCAGTCATGAAACATTTAAAAAAACAAAATAATAATGAACACATGAGGAATACAAAAGCACAAACACTACAAAATGTTTTAAAAGTCAGGAACTACACTTTTCAATAACTTCTAAGCACGAATATTCTCAGTCATCGGTTCCCAATCAAAAGACACAGGCTGGAGGCAAAGGCAGTGAGGTGGCCCCAGTCATGGTTCCATCCATGGTGAGACACTGGACCTCACTGGCTCTGGTCACGCCAGGCAGGCACTTGCTGTTCGAGCCAAGGCCTTTGGATTCCACGCCGTATTTTGGACCCCTGCTTGCAGGATAGGATAGGGTGGTCCCTGAGTGTGTGCAAGGTCTGCAACTCACCGGACCTGCTGTTTGTATCAGAGGGACTGCATCGCCTTGCACTGCACTCTGAAGAAGTGTAACCACAGCAGCGACTTCACTATCAAGCAGACAAAGCAAAGTATTCCTCGCGAAGAGGTGGCCTGGTGGATGAGAAAGCCTTAGCTCAGGCCTTCAAAGAGGGAAGAATACCAGGGGCAGCTCTCCATGTGCGTCAATAGCTTCACTCAGGGTCCATTGAGAGACGCACCAAACCTCATCTGCATGCCACAAATGTCCCGATACAGTGAACAAGTGTCTCTAGGGATGAGAGAGGCAGCTGCCACTGAGATCCACGGAGCAATTACAGGTCACATCCCAGAAAGCTTACCAAACTGTGTTGACAAAGAACTCTCGGGTTGCTTCAGCCCCTTGGCCAGTCATAGACCAGCAAGCAGTTCATACGGAGCTCATCCAGTGCCACACACCCCTCACTTCCTGCAGCCATGGGCTCCAGTGACTCAGTGACATACCCTTCCCAAACTCACAGCCCACAAAACACAACTGAGAACACCCCAATGAGCAATAGCAGGAATTCCGGAAGAATGTATGTAAGAATTCATATAAGTTTGGGATCAAGAGAGAGTGGAAAACAGATAAACTAAGAGCTCCTACACAGAGAAGGGTCTCTCACATCTGAGCAGCGCACTAAGGAGGCAGCTGGTTGTAAGTTCAGGAAAACCTCCTGATGATGGGGAGGGGAAGAAGGAAATAGAAAAAGAGTATGAAGTTTCATACACTGTACTCAAATATATATGTGTGTGTGTGTGTGTGTGTGTGTGTGTGTGTGTGTGTATGTATTCAGTTTCAGATCCTTGGCTATTTTATTGAGTGGTCAGGCTTAAACAAGAAGGGTTCAAGAAGAATAATGTTACATTTTTCCTTTTGTCACGGAAAACTCTTTTTATGGTAACTTGCCAGATTGTCTATGAACAAACTCACATTTTTAGACATTGATAAATCCTTTTCTTCATTTGGTATTTCATACAAGAGCATTTCAGAGGTATTATTGATGTGACTGATTTTAATAAATCTTATTGGATTATTATCAGCTAGTTACATGCTTTATTCATAGTCTTTTGTGAGTCATTGACTTTGTTTAAAAAGATGGCCTATTTTGGGGGCTGGAGAGATGGCTCAGCAGTTAAGAGAGTCTCTGCACTTCCAGAGATCCTGAGTTCAATTCCCAGCACCCACACGGTGGCGGTGGCTCACAATAGTCTGTAGAGGGATCTGCTGCCCTCTTCTGGCAGCAGGTGTACATGCAGCTACAGCACTCACATAAAATAAATTTTAAAAATATTTTTAAAAAATAATAGTTTCTTTTCAATAACAAGATGGCCTATTTTGAGCCTTTGTAAAGGTCCATTCTTGTTTCTGTGACAGAAGAAAAACTTCAAATTGCCCCAAACAGAAATGCTATCAGAAGTATGTTTTGTTTTAGTGTGAGTAATCATCATCACTGCATTTGTTTACTGTAAAGGTGGACATTTCACATTCAATGCAGTTTTAAATAAAGAGTAACTGACATTTCTGTTTAAAAAAAAAAAGAATCCACAGACTGGTTGAGTGGATTAAAAAAAAATAAGACATGTCTATTAGTTGTCTCTCAGAAATGTATCTCACCATCTAAGGCAGACACTACCTTAGTGTGAAGACAGAAAGAGATATTCCAAGTAAGTGGAACCAGGGAGCAAAGAGTTCTCATTTTTCCAGTACTTGACAAAATAGACTTCAAACCAAGACTAGTCAGAAAAGGCAAAGTCACTTCAAGCTGATTAAGGAAAAAAATTCATCAAGAAAATATCACAGTTTTAAACACATAGAACCTGCTAGATGGCTTAGGGGTAGAAAAGCATGCTGCTGCCCATGACCTGAGTTCCATCATTTGATCCCATAGAGTGACAGGGAAGAATCAAACACCTAAGAGCTGTCTCCTGATCGCCACACAGGCTGTGGCACACACCGACAAATAAATAAAACTAAATAAATACTTTAAACGTCTATGTATTAACACAGGAGCACTGTTTCATGAAACAAATACTAGATGTAAAAACCATAGATTAATCCAACAGAAAAACAGTGGGTGACTTTGATAAGCTGTCTCATCAATAAGGAGACTGTGATAAGCACCATAACCAATGGGCACCTTGGGGAGGAAAGGGTTATTTGGCTTACAGGTGATAGTCCACCATTGAGGGAAGCCAAGGCAAGAACCTAGAGGCAGGAACTGAAGTACAGACCACGGAGAATACTACTTCCTGATTGTTCTGCATGGCTTGCTCAGCTCCTCTTCCTTCCTTCCTTTCCTTCCTTCCTTCCTTCCTTCCTTCCTTCCTTCCTTCCTTCCTCCTCCCTCCTCCCTCCTCCCTCCTTCCTTCCTTCCTTCCTTCTTCTTTTTCTTTCTTTCCTTCTTCTTTTCTTTTTTAAATAATTTTTTACTAATTCTTTTGATAATTTCTTGCCCTGCAATTTGAATATATTCATCCTTCCAACTCTTCCTAGATCCTTCCTCACCTCCTTACTCCCTACCCAACCAAATTCATGTTCTCTCTCTCATTCCCTCTCTGAAAAATCACTGGGTCCAGTTCGTGTTAGTCAACTACTCCTGGGCATGGGACTTGCCCTGGAGTGTGGTCAATACGCTGGTTTTCACACCAGTGAAGAAAACTGACTCTCCCTCCCTCGGAAGCCATCGAATGCCAATGGCGCCTCCGATGGGGGTGGAACTTCAAGCCCACCACCCCTTCTGATTCAGGCCTTGTGCACGCTGATCACCTGTCACAGTTTCTTATGAGTTCATATGTACATCTGCCTGTTGGGACTAGAAAACACTGTTTCCTTGAAGTCATCTACCACCTCTGACTTTTAAAATTTTTCCACCCCTCTTCCTCAAATATCTTTGAGCCTTGAGTGGAGGGATATGATATAGACATCCCATTCAGGGCTGAGAACTCTGAATTCTCTTTTTCTCTGCATGTTGACCAGTTGCGGGGTGCTGTATTAATTGCCATGCACTGGAAGAAGAGTCTCTGATGAAGGTGGAGGTGATCTGCAAATTTCATCATTTCAGTTTCTCTGATAGCTGAATATTCCGTTGTGTGAACTCATGGCATTTTCACTCTGTTTATCAGTTTATCTCGGCTGTTTCCACTCCCTGACTACTGTGACTAGGGCAGCAAAGACCAGGGATGAGCAAGCATCCCTATAGTAAGATATGGAGTCCTTGTGAATGTCATGGCTGGATCTTGTGGTAGATCTATTTTCAGCTTCTTGAGGAACTTTCAGACTGATTTCCCTTTCCTCCTATGTTACTAGGACAAACAAGGGACTCTTTCTACCCTGAAACTTTTCAAATGTGCCTTTTTATTCATCAACTTCATTTTGATGTTTCTTCACTACATAATTTACTTCTCGTAGGCATGATCTTATTAAGCCATATCTGACTTTTAAAATTAAGAAAGAAAAGAAAAGAAACCTTAAGGACCTCACCAGACAACTCTTAGATTTGATAAACACATTCAGCAAAGTGGCAGGACACAAAAGCAACATACAAAAATCAAAATTTTCGTGTATACCAATAAGAAGTACACTAAAAAAGAAACCAGGGAAATGATTCCATTCATAATTTTTAAAAAATCCTCGGGAATATCCTAACCAAGGAAGTAAAAGACCACAATGAGAACTTTAAAAGAAACTGAAGAAGGCAGTAGAAGATGGAAAGACATGCCCATATATTCACAACCTGGGGAAAAAAAAATCAATGTTGTAAAAATGGCTCTTTTTAAAAAAGCAACCTATGAATCCAATGCAATACCCATTAGTATTCCAAAACTATTCTTTCCATAAGCAGAAAAAAAAAATTAAAATTCATATGAAAGCACAAAAGACCTCAGATAGCCAAAGTAATCCTGATAGAAACCAGAATAATGCTGGAGACGTCACCTTAACTGATTTCAAAACATACTGAAGAGCCCCTGTTCCTGAAGACTCACATATTTCTGATACAGGAATTGGAGAAATTAAGTTGGAATTGACCTGCAATCCTTCTCCCTGAAGACGACCGGCTCTTGTAGTATCGGAAGGTGCACACAAGCTGCCAAGAGGGAACAAAAAAAAAAAAAAAAAAAAAAAAAAAAAGCAACCAACAGCTCTAACTAGCTGTGAAAGCTATGAACCACATCAATGGCTAGCCTGGCAAGTTATCGACAATGGTGCCATAGAGGTACTGGAGTAACTAACAGCTTTCCAACTGGACTTAAGGCCCACTCAATAGGAGGGTATTCACATCTGGTACTGAAAACCTAGTCCACTACCTGTGCCTGGAGAGGTCATTGATCCCCGAGGAAAACCTACCGATGTCATCATCCTAAACCAATTGATTTCTAACTGCATTCTAAATGTGTGTCCTTCTACCCACTGATAAGTGTGGCTCTCACTCTTCATCGAAGGAGCTTCTCTTGACAGCAGATGGAGATTATTACAGAGGTCAACAACTGGAAAGATGCAGAGACTCGGCGAGCATGGAGTGCCCAGACCTGATGGATAAATCTACACTGCAACTCTTCCATCTAAAGCCCAGGGAATATTGAGGAAGAGGGGGTCTGGGCCGCTGCACTAGGCACCCATCTTTCAGACATTGTTCCTGCCCCAGAGCCCTGCCTGTTTTCCTTCTTACGAGTCTACACATTCCCATCCTCTCAGTGCCTCCCCTCAGACTGTCCATGGTATCCCTACCTCAGAGAGCATTCTGGAATGCATGAGATAATCTCAGTTCTCTGGGAAGTTCTCCTAACACAGAGTCATAGCTTAACACTTTATAGAACATCCAGTTCCTTACTTTCCTCATAAGAGAACTGACAGAGTGAAAGAAATTCCAGAAAAAAAACTTGCTTCTTCAGCTGAACTTTCTACCAGGCAATTAAGTGGTTAGAACCTCAATGACTGTGGAGACATTAAAAAGTTGCAGGTCCAGAGCATAATTACAACTTATTTTGGCTATTTTTAGCTCTCTAAATAGTCTTTTTTTTTTTTTTTTTTTTTTCCCTACCTCTATGCTGGACCTAATATCTAGCAATTGTTTTAAAAAGCTCTTTTGGAATGTATTAACTTAATAAACCCTAGCTTTTGTCATCTGAGGACTCTAAGAGAGGCTTCTCCACTCTGCTGTAACCCACCCTACTGAGTGTTTCCATCAATATAGCTTTAAGTGCCTTGAGTTATGATTTGTTTTGTTCTGTTATTATAAAAAATAAACTCCATTAGACTGTTGGAACATGGAATTTGGGGTAATCTAAATTTGTGTTCTGCAGATACTAAAACCACATCTTTCAGCTTACAGGGAATAAGAGGGAGTTTATTCTGGAGCCATTTGGAGTGACCACGGCCCAGGAATACAGCTTGGGGTTACCCAAATTTCATGTTCCAATACGGAAATGGTTTCTTGAAGTTTTATGGCTTGCAGAACAAAGAAAGACACAAAGGCAAGTTTAAAATACATTGGTGGGTAGATCAAAGAGGGGTTTCAGCAAGATGCGGGGAAGCTTTCTGGTATGCCTCAGATGCTCTCTGAGGACGTTCTTAGCCTTTGGATTACTGGAGGCTAGTGATCTGCTAAGTTAATAGACATCAAAGGTTTTTATCTATTAGTCACAGGATGTTAATTCTGACACAGAGGTAGGCAAGCTATGGCCATTCCAGGAGCTAACATTAGTCCAAGCCAAGGTAATTAGCCTCTGGACCAGCAACATTCCACCCTCTCCACATCATTGCTGTTCTAATCAGCCAATCATTCTTTGCAGATACATACTCTTTCCAAGAGCACTCCTTCATGGTTCTAAGGCTGCTGTCACTCGTATGTGGCTCCAGAATGAACATGTCTCAACCTCTTTGAAGTAAGGGTTGTGGTTTGGTCTTCTTACCTTTCTTTTAACAACAGTGAACATTTAGGTTACTCATCAGGGCACACATCACAGGCATCTGTATGTTAACCATCCTGGTCAAGAATAAAGATATTCTGAACAGAAATCTATGCCCCTCCCTTTATCCATCAGAGTGATGAAACCCTGGACACTAAGAAATTGGAGTTTCCAGTGGAGACTTACACCGGAAGAAGGAAAAAGCTGGGGCCAGCTGTGGGGGGGCGGGGGCGCTTGTTTGCTAGAGAGAGATTCCACTTAGCTCTAACAACCTATCAGACACCTTGCAGGGGAGACCGGAGCTGAGACAATGAGCCTTGGCCAGGACCGGTTAGCTATGCATACCTCTTGCCATTTACTTAAAACTAAACCTCATGTCAGGACCCAGAACATGGACCTTAGGGCATCACTGGTTTCCTTCGTTCCTCTTCCTAACATGATCACTTGAGCAAATCTTTTACTACTTTTCACTGTTGTTTATTTGGCCTATCGAGGGCAGATGGCTGAGCCTGACTTGTGAAGGCTCCCAGGGTACAGGCTGTGACACTAACAACTCCGACAACAGACACATAAAAGGCAGGCAGGCAGCGCCAGCTATACGGGCCTTTGCATGGACACAGATACATGTTTCCCTCCGCTGCCTGGTGAGAGGGGTGGGGGCGGGGAAGACGAGAGCTAGGAATGATTCGGTATGAGGCGGCTGCATCTGACGGCCTCAGCCTCCCACAGTTTCTTCTAGAGCTATCCTGGATACTTCACAAAAGTGGAAGTGGACAATTCTGTCATCTCTCACACAGAAGAGACCATCATAGGAGGTATCAGCCTGGCATGCCAGTCTGGGTTCCTCTCTCTCTCCTTCCCTCTCCCTCCCAGAAGACCTTTGGGCTTTAGTAAAGAATGGACCTCTGGCGGATGAGGCAGTATAGAGCGAGCACCCTCAAGAGAAGATTACTTAGGCTTGGGATCTGTTTAAGAGAATTCTCAACACCTAGAAACTATGGAATGCGTGCTAGAGGCATTCTTCTGTGAGCACGGGGACAAATAGATCAGTTAGGAAACAATGAGGGGACAAAGGGGGAAAGAGAGAGGATCCATTCTGGGCAGGAGTCAGCCATGTTTCCCGGTATTCTGGTTCATTTTAGTCATCCTCGTGTGTCTCCTGACTCCTTGAACACCAACGCCCCAGCACAAAGATGTGTGATGGGAAGGAAAGGGGTGTGGGTGAGCGAGAAGAAAAGACAAAGATTCAACAGCTCAGAGGCAGAATGCGATGGAGGCGACGAAAACACAAGAAGCAAAGTTGGGAAGCAGAACTTATGAGAGGGTAGGGCGGCGGGGGGGGGGGGGAGGGGGGGGAAGATGGAGATGCCAGAGAGGCAGGGGCAAGGCTAGGAATACTGAGAAGCAGAGGGTGAGGGCTTCACGCATAGGGCATAGGCGTGAGGCCAAGCAAGAGGCGGGCAGCATTCCTCCAGGTCCTTCCATTAGCTGGGCTCCAGCCTACCATGCTGCACCCCAGCAGAAGTCACCACAGAAAGTAAACTACTTGGCTGTTTCCAAGATGGGTTCTCTAGGCAGAGGGCAAATTGCCTGCTTCTTGCGTAACACACCAGGCTTGCATGGAGCTCTGTGCTCTTCCACCCAGTCGAAGCCGAGCATTGCATCATGCCCAGGGGACTTGAGTAGCACTTTAACTTCTGCCTTCTCTCATCTCTGCTCCCAGTCTAGTCCAAATGTGTGAGCTTCTTTCTGTCCCAGGAAAACCACACAGGGCACATGTTGCCTTGGCCGCCTCTACATGGTCTCATTGCCCCTGTCCTTTTCCATGTGAGAAAGCTGCTACCCTCTTCACTTTCTGGGTCTCTGTCCAGAAGCAGGCAATCTCCTCCCTTTGAATCTCCTACCCCAAATCTTAGTAGAAGTTATGGCTCTTGCTTCCAGCCAAGCCCACACTCCATTCTGACTCCTCGTACTCCATGCTTACATCTTATATCATTACCTGCATGCAGGAATCGTGCTCTAGTTTTTGAGCCACACATTCCTCAAGAAGAGAAACCACAGTTTTCTGCTTCTCCATATCCCTTAAACTCCAGCACAGTGTCTAACAATACTCCCTCCTTGAAATTCACCTTCTTTCCTGGGTTATTTTATAGGGGTGAGAAGAAGAATTAAGCACCTTTGTACAAAGAGGACATTGGAGAGGGCAAAGGTATCGAAGGCTATTGGGGTCCTGCCCCTTGATAGCCTTCATCCAGAGTTCCATAAGAGATGCTATCAGTGGTGGATTAATCTGAGGGGTTCACTAATAAATCTATATACATGAAACTCTTTAGTCTATACACTTTATTCTTCTGAGTCAGTTCTCTCTCTCTCCTCCTGTCCTCTCATAACTCTAACTCTTTTCCGTCTTCATCTTCATCCTCATTCTTCTCCACCTTGGTTCCTTCCCTGTCCTCTCCCAGAACTGATCTCTCCCTTACCTGCAGCCTGACTCTTACAATGTAATGCAAAACTTCCAAGATCCCTACAAGAGCCTTGATAGCCAGCTTCATTTGCAACCCAAAAGGGGAGTGAATAGAGGAGGTGGGGTCAGATAAAGCCTGGAATAAGTCAGAAAGGGAATTTATGTGCTCAAAATATATTCTTATAAATGGTTAGGTGAAACGTTATGAGTCTATCATAAATGTGCTCAAACTCCAATCTTACAGGCGGTTAGCTAAAAGAATCTATAAGTCACTAAAATAAAACTGCCTCTATTTTCCTATGCCTCTACATCCTGGGAGGGCAGGGTAACTCTGCTAGGAGCTAGGAAACCTGCCTCACAGCTACATTGTACCTGGTATGCAAAAAACCCTTTTGTTCTGAGTCAGTCGCTCTGGAATGCCATTTGGGCTGTGGGAGAAAGGAGGGTCTGAGCTTCATTTGCACAAGAAGCAAAGCTATGCACCGGAGTTCACCTAGGATGCTTGAGAGGAATTTCAGGTAAAACACACTGTTTAAAGTTCTTGGGGAAGTTATGAGTGCACATGAAATTCATAGCAGAAGACAGCTGATATATTAAAAGCTGAATAACACCAAATACTCCCTGAGATTTGGATTCCTCTGGAAAAACACCTTGATTTTCCAGGCATAGCTTTTACCATATTCAGCTGAATTCCTACTACATTCCTGCAGCTCGTAACACAAAGGGGTGTGCATATGGAGACCCAGCCTCTGTCTGCATAGATGGGGAGACCCACAAGTGTGCCTTGATCTGCAGTGTGCTATACAAACTGAAGTTCTGAGAGGTGGGGAGGCCTCTCCAGGGCTGGAGAGATGGCTCAGCAGGTAAGAACACTGGTTGCTCTGGCAGAGGCCCTGGGTTTGATTCCCAGTAGCCACACAGTCATTCACAACCATCCCTAACTCCAGTTCTAGGGGGTATCTGAAGCTTCATCTGACTTCTATGGGTACCAAATATGTATGTGATGCTCAGACACACGGCAGACAAAACACTTACACATAAAATAAAATGAATAAATCTAATAAAAAAATTTTAGGGGTTGGAGATTTAGCTCAGTGGTAGAGGCCCTGGGTTCAGTCCTCAGCTCTGGAAAAAAAAATTAAAAGATTCTCCAAGGGTGACTTAATGATTAGAATGTCTGTGGTTGTGGAGAACTGGAATGCTATAATAGGGCAAGAGCTGAATTATCTTGGGCTATTTATAGCCCCCTTCAGCTACTCATTGCCCATCTCTGTGTTTGACTTACTGTCTGGTGACTATTAGGTAAATCCTTTCTAGACTTAACAGACCATCGGCTTCCACCAATCCAAAGGCTGAGAATGTCATCAGGCGGTGCCTGAGGTCTATAGCAGAGAGTTTCCTGGTTTGCTGTAACTCACCTGTCTGATGCTTCCATCTATTTGTTTTATTGCTGTTTTTTGTTTGTTTGTTGGTTGGTTGGTTGGTTGGTTGTTGGGTTTTGTATTTTGTTTTTGAGACAAGGTTTCTCTGTGTAGTTTTGGTGCCTGTCCTGGCTCTCACTCTGCAGGCCAGGCTGGCCTCGAACTCACAGAGATCTGCCTGACTCTGCCTCCCGAGTGCTGGGATTAAAGGTGTGCATTGCTATTGTTTTTGAGACAGGGTCTCAAAGAGCCCAGGCTGGCTTCTAATTTTCTATGTAGCCAAAGATGACCTTGAACTTTGACCCTCCTGCCTCTATCTGTACAGAATGTGCCACCATGCCCTGAGAAACATTGGGCAAGGTGACCGACCACATGGAAATGTAAGCAGCTGTGGCTCCCTCTGACTGGCAGACTTGAAACAACGAACCCCAGAGAAATAGGAGTTTTCCCAGGAATCTCACACTGGGAGAAGGAAAAAAAACCCAGCCAGAGGGAGAACTAGAAAGAGATTTCACACAGTGCTAACAACCTGCCGGACCACCTTAGAGGATGGAATAGACAGAAGCCCAGACAATGAGGGGTCAAAGGTGGGCAGGACTCTTTAGATGTGCATGCTGACCCTCTAATTAAGCTTATATCTCACTTCAGGACCCTGAAGATGGAGTTTGGGGTTCCCTGGATCTCTTCATCCCACCCCCTGAAAGGCCACATTAAGCATCTCCCCCTTTTTCACTTCTTACTTTTTACTTGGCTCTCTTAGTTGGCTTACTGAAGGCGGGTGGCTGGACCTAACTTGGCACCTAGCCCCCAAGTTCAATAACAGAAAGAAGAACACGGGATCTTAGGCAACAATTCCCCCTAAGTCCATGAAGGGGCCTGACATGACATACAGGTTTAAATAGAAAGCAAGAGGTACACAGGGCTGAGCCATCCTGGTCAGGTGTAGATTTCAAGGAGACAACACGCATTCATTCCATATAGCTCCTGGGAAAAGTGAAAGTTAGCATGCTTCACATGGCAAGAAGATCCAAGTTGTTCTAAGACCTAGGAAGAGGCTCAACCAAGGATGAGGCGGCAGAAAAGGAATTTCGTTCACGGAGGCACTCAATCAGCTCATTTCTGTGGTTAATTTTATCCCAACAGGAAGCACAGGGAGTCCAGGAGTGACGTCACATCAGACTTGATTTTGGAGGATTCTTCCAGCAGCACTGTCGGGTATGGAATGGACAGTGACAAGCTGGAGGCAGAGAAAATTAGATACGATGTTCTGTTGTTAATGTAGAGGAGAAAATAGAAAGCCTGGGTCAGGAAGAAAGAAGGCAAAGAGAGGAAGAGCCAGGTGGAGCTGGGGAAGGAGGCATGTAGGCAAGGGCCAAGGGAGGGGCAAGGGGGGCCTGCCTGCCAGGGGTTTACGGTAAAGACCAGAGTTAAAGGGGTTTTTGAATAGAGCCTGTTGTTTCTAAGGTTTCTAATACTTTCTATACAAAGGAAGTAAATGTGGATGTTTGGCCTATAAAAAAGCCATGCTAGATGTTTTGGAATCATTCTTGCAAACTTGAGGGCATGTGTGGGGGGCCCGTCCCCACCTTTTTCCCCAGGGTACTCCCCAGGAATGAGGGATAAGAGATTTAGATAGAAATATAGAGGGAGAGAGACAGAAACACAGGATAGCCTTGGGAGGGCCTGGATCAATGTCCACCGGCCCCTCTGTCTCTTCTAAAGGGCCTTTTATAGGAAAGCCAAAGGGTGAGCAGAAGGTCTCCCCCTAGCACAGCCAAGTGCAGACGCTTTCAATCACCCGGTAACCATGCACGTGGTCAGTCCATCCTTTATGCAGCCCTGCTGGGTATAGCAAGCTCAGATCTCACTAGGAAACCTCTGTGGACTCCACAGGCATGACAACAAAATAATAGACAAGACAACCCTCAAAAGTGTGGGGACAGGGAGAGAGAGCCAGCATCAAACTGCAGAGCATCTACATTAAAGGACAGATAAGGGCAAAAAAATCCATTCCTGCCAAGAAGAACTGGTCGGAGAGGTGGGCGACATTCTGAGTGGTCAACAGAGCAAAGAAGGCTGTCTTCTCAAGTGTTGGAAGCTGCGGGCAGGCAAGAAAAATGGTCAGAAAAGATTTCAAAGAACAACAGGAATAACATGAGTGTCCTACCTTACCTTCAGAGTTGTCTTACACTGATACACAACTCTGGAAATCATAAAACACAATAAAACAACAACAACAACAAAAAAAAAAACCCTAAAGTGTGGTGATTCTTGCTCACTGAAATGTGAATTAATCATTAAACATATCTAACAGAATGCAATGGGAAGTAGCTTGTGGATAAACTAGGTGTTTTATTTTATTTTTTATTTTTTAATTTTTTTGTATTTTGTTTGTTTGTTGTTTGGATTTTTGAGACAAGGTTTCTCTGAGTAACCCAGGTTGTCCTGGAATTTACTTTGTAGACCTGGCTGGCCTCAAACTCAGAGATCTATTGCCTTCCTCCGCCTTCGAGTATTGGGTTTAAAGGCGTGTGTTATCACGCCCTACTAATAAACTCATTTTTTATATTTGTAAATTTATTAACTTTGCCAGGCGGTGGTGGCGCACGCCTTTAATCCCAGCACTCGGGAGGCAGAGCCAGGTGGATCTCTGTGAGTTCGAGGCCAGCTGGCTACAAGTGAGTTCCAGGAAAGTGCAAAGTACACAGAGAAACTGTCTGAAAAAAAAAAAAAAAAAAAAAAAAAAATATTTATTAACTTCAGAGTTCCTATATAAATGTGGCACTTTGAATTTTCCTTTGAATCAGTTGAAATATCTTACTGTAAATAGCCCTCAGTTGTTGGTGATTAAATATAATTTGACATGAATTCATTTTATGTTTATATAAAAGTTATTTAAATTAGAAAAATTTGCCCACAACAGAGGAAAATAACTGGAAAGTCACTATCAAGTTCTCTAACTACCACGGAATCTCTTTGGTAGGCTCACAGGAACAGAAGACAGAGTACAGAGTCGGGTGAATGAGTAAATAAAAACAATGACTTTAAAAAAAACCTGGCTGCGAAGGGTAGAGAGGAAGTCTTTTCTGGATGGCATCAACTTGTGGGAGGAAGGAAGGCTCTGTTTTTTCTTTTAGGGGAATGTTTCTATTCTGTACATTACAGTCCTCAAACTGTTGGTACTTCAATAAACTACACAGGGTATTAAAACAAAAAACCTTCTGAAGAAGAATTCCCAGAAAGAATCTGTGTCTACAAGGACTGATTGGCTGATAGAACTGCAGTGATGTGGAAAGGTTGGAATGGTGCAGATCCAGAGCCTAGTTAGTTTGTCTTGGACTAGTTTTAGCCCTCTGAACATCCATTCCTTGCCCGCCTCCATGTAGAATCTAATATCCCGTGACTAATGGATAAGAACCTTTTGGGATCTATTGATTTAGCAGGCCATTAGCTTCCACCAACCTCAGAGCTAAGACTGTCATCAGATAGCATGAAAGATGATCTTTTTGCTGTAACTACATCTCTTACCTTGATTTATGTTTTTTTTCCCTCTGTTACTGTAAAACCCCGTGAAAACTGCTTCCGCGCGGCAACACGGACCCTGGAGTTTCCCGGGATGTGATCACTCAGATTTGGCTTCAGAATCAATTATCTCTTGTTCTCCTTGTGATGAGAGGCGTGTTTTTGCACTGAAACCATGATAGTGGCACTCACGGAGGGAGGGAGGTAGTTGCTGAGGAGGTAGAGGCGGAGTACTTCTTTTGGTATGGCGGCCTTCTGTGAACAAAGAACTCCTAATTGCTCCTAAATTTGAGTTTTGTTTTGTTTTGCTTTCTTTTGAGACAGGATCTCACTATGTAGCCCTGGCTGACATGGGACTCACTATATAGATCAGGCCGGCCTGGAACTCACAGAGTTTCACCTGCCCCTGCTTCCCAAGCATTGAGACTCATCTTTACACGAGAGCTATCTGCCTGTGTTCGCCTTTTCTATGACGATCTTATGAAGACTAAGAAGCAGAGTGTGTGCCTGGTGTCACATCTCTCAGTAGCGGAGGGAGGGCCTTCCAGTCGAAGACCTGCATGCTTGCTCTTGCACTGATTGGCAGCGAATACTGTAGCCGCAGCAGCTGTGTGGTCAGGGCTGGAGGGTAGCTCAGTGGGAGAGCACGTGCCTCATATATATGAGGCTCTGAGTTCAATCCTGCAGCACCATCACCCCAAAGTCATGTGTCCTAAATAAAAATAAATGGTTCATAACATTTGAACTTGTAGTCTTCTGAAAATCTGGTTTGTTTGCCACCATCTAGACATCCCTAAAAGACACCAGGATTAGACTCCAGACAGGGTGATGTTCCCCTGAACTGAGAACGCTTCAGCATTAGTGATATTCAGATCTCGGCATTACGCCTACGCAGCCATCCAATGGCCCTGTTAGTCTTGACAGTTCACTCTTTTCTAACCTCTACTACTGCTTCATTTTGAAGAGAGTTCCCTATTATTTTGCGATCTATGTGTATCTTTATTTCATTTTTAGTAAGATACTGAGAGTCTGGAAACGTCCAACCTAGACTTTGACCACTGTAACAATTTATTATATCTTTCCTATCTCAGAATCATTTTCAAAATCCCCACTCGATCTTCTCTGCCTCACAGGCTGTCTTACCACTTTCCCCTTTCTTACGGCTTCTCTCTGGTCTTCTATACTCGATCCTCAGGGTCTTTGCCACTGCTGGTCTCTTTATCTAGACTCATCTGTCCTCTAGACAAATGCCCAGCTTCCTTCGCTTGTAAAAGACCGTGCAGGCCTTTTCTGACCAAGCACCATAAAGCAGCCCACTGTCCCGTCGACTCTCTGTGCTTGCAACATTTTATCTGTCCTTAGCACTTCCTTCTCTAGCAGCTGTTTATTTCTTGTCTATTCCTCTGCTGTTTCAGTACTCTTCTATGAGAGCAGGGTTTGTGTTTTCTTCCTGGTATTATCCCAAGGGTCTGAAATTGGGACTAGCATATGGTAAACAGGCAATAAATATTTGCAGCATGAATGAATGGTTTTATTAAATAGGAAACCAAGACTTAGAAAGGCCAAAGGATTTCCCTAAAGGCACAGGGACTGGGGAAAATGAGAAGAATCCATACTTTATACAAAGCCGCACCATGTCCCCTGATGGTCCTGATGCTGAGCCCATGTGTCTTCTCTGAGGCTCAGGGGCTTTTGCTTAATTGGGTCAGATGGCCCCAGAGGTGCCTCTAGTTTTGAGGTTCTATGTTACATTGCTAAGTATCTATTTTGATGAGGGGATCATGGGGGCTCTGAGAAAAGTCAGATTTGGGGAACCCCTCAGCCTCTCCTCTAGCATAGTTCTGAGAAGCCAGTCTGCTAGGAACAGCGACAGGATGCTGTTTGAAAAGGAGCCTTAACTAGTGTGTCTTTTGGGAAAAGGGGACATTAATCTGAGTCTCAAATTATGAACTGTGCCCCAGGCTGAGCCTGCACAGAGGACACCAGGACAGAGGAGGACAAGACCAAGCTCCCAGCCTGGTTCTGGCTTCTGCAAGTTCTGTTCTCCCCAGGAGGCTGCCTCTGTAGCTAATTACAGTCAGTAAAGGAAATGGGAAACTGAGCGCTAATGAACTGATTTTTTCCCCCTTCCCCCAGGTGCTTTCTTTGCAGAGAACTGATCCTTTGAATTTAGAACCCTGGGGCCTGGCAAGATAGAACCGATTAAGCCCAGCTGAACAAGCACATTCTACTATCAGGTCATGGCTAGAAGAGCGTTTGCACCAGGCAGTGGGGTGTGTGGTAGAGAGAGGATGATGCTACCAGGATGGAATGCTCTATCTAATGCCCTGGCATTACCAGCCCCAGACAACTCACATTTGGATAGCATCCTGCAATTTACAAAAGGCTTTTGTAGCTCTCATCCCACTGACTTGCTCACAGCATTTTCCGGATAAAGGCAAGGTGGCTCAGGAAGCTGTGACCTGTCATGTATCGCCCAGTTACTCACAGCCCTGCTTAGCTGTTACCCTAGCCCTCATCCTGGAGTTCACGCCTCTCTTTGAACCCTTGGGTGATGGCTGATGCTTTTCCCGATGTCTCTGAGATAGGAGCAAAGGGTGGTGGGCAGGTGCCTGTTACACCTCCCTATCCTCTGAAAAGGTTTAGCGTGTGAACTAGGGTTTCAAAGTCTAAAACTAAGCAGCTTCAGGAGAATGGAGACCATAAGCAATCTATTTCCCAGAGGAGGAGGGAGATGCAGAGATGTAATTTTCCTCAGAAACAAAGAGTGGAAGGCAGGATTTTAACACCGTGTTAGTGAGGACAGGCTACGCTGGCTCACAGGGAGGAATAACCACACACCATCAGCATCTTGGAAGCTAGGACTATTCGGGGGTAGAGCTCCGTTCGGCATACACAACGCCTTTGATTTGATCTCCAGACAACCCTCAATTCAATATCTTAGCAAAATGAAGATGAATGTCTCCCTCAACTCCATGTTTTATCATGGATTGACAAAGGGACTCTGTTTTACACAATCACTCAGGAGCCCAGGCGGAGACCACGGCAAAGCTCACAGCCTGGAACTGAATCTAGGTACTTGGACGCTCTTTTTCTTAACAGACATCAGTTCCTGATTTAGGCCCACAAGATCATTAAACACAGGACAAGGGCTGGCATTTCGGCCTTCGTTTGTGTCTGCTGTTCCCCTCTACTTTGGATCACCTGTTTACCCACAGGCACGTTAATCATCCAAAGAGTGTCTGTCTATCAAGTCTATCTTATCCCCTTCAAGGTTGAAGGCACAGAGACAAATCGTTGTCTTAAACCTCCAGTCACCCTGAATTCACAGCAGAAATTTGCAGGCCAGAGATTCCCCAGCCCCCATCAGATGAGGGTAACTGTCCACAAACGGCAAAGCAGCACACTGGAGCGGAAGTGGTCATCTTCGGGGAGTATGTCTGATCCTTTCAAGTGGTGGCAATGACCAGAACTTCTTCAGACCACCCTGCAGAACCAGAACTGAGAAAATTATCAACCAGACCATACTTCAATCAGGACTTGCTTAATTAGCCACACTTGTCCATCTGCCGCAATTCTTTCTCTATTTAACCTAAACCACGTTATTACTTTGTAAACTTGGGAGTCTCTGGACCCTTTGATTTGTCCTTCCTAACTGAATAGATCTCTTCTTTATCATTACTCACGTCTTTAACTGGTGTATTGGCAGGAGTGGCTGAGCCTACCAGGTTTGGACTGACGGTATCCAGGCTTTCACCCTAGAAATTCTAACGTCACAACTAAAGGGCTCCTGCCACTAGGGCAGGAGAAAAAAAATGGAGCAACAAAATGTTTTGGCCTGGAAGTGACACATCACATCCATTTATAGCCTATTGACCCAAAGTAATCGAGTTGGCATTGTCCATCAGTCAGGGACTCAGCAAGAGAAATCTCAGCATCAGTAAACACCAGTCATGGCTTATCACCTTGGCCTTACCAGAGCCCAGGCTCTTCGTGGCCAATCTGTACTTCATCCAGCTTGTGCACTGGTTAAATTCTCCTAGGTGTAGTGTTTCATGGGTTCGACCATGCTTGCATTCCTCCAGCACATGCTGGGTGATGGGATACTAATTATTGTGGACCAGGTGTGGTGGCACTCACCTGTCATCCCAGCACTCAGGAGGCAGAGCCAGGAGGATTGCCACAAGTTCCACGACACCCTGCTCCACATAGTGAGTTCCAGGCCATTTTGTACTATAGAGTAAGATCATTTCAAAATAGATAGACATATAGATATGTGATAAAGTAATGTGTTACCTCTGCCTCCAACTGTAGTTTAAGGTTTATCGGACATGGGACACATGCCTTTAATCCCAGCACTTGGGAGGAAGAGGCCAGTCAGGAGTGAGACCCTGTCTTAAAATGAAACAAACCCACAAAAGCCCCTAAACAGTAAAGAAGGAAAGTGCTAATGTGTCAGACATAACGCCCTAGGATCAAAGCAGATGTTGTAAATGAGTGAAGACCAGCTTGAGGCTTCTCAGGGTGGAAAAAGGGTGATTCATGAGCTAGGTGAGACTCTTTTTAGGGTAAGGCCTTTGAGGTGGACTCTGGAGAAGAGGTCAAAAGCTCCTCCAGGCGGAGACACAGCAGCAGAGAAGCGCAGGGCAAACAAGGCAGTCTGTCTCACTGGGTTGAAAGGTGGGGTGTGGCCAACAACAGTCGGTGGTCTGACTCCTTGAGAGGATAACTTGGGATCATATCCTGGAGGAGTTAGAGCTTTTCTCTTTGATTAGAAAGTGCAGAAAGCCATTGTCTAAAGCTAGGCCAAGAGCTTGTGTCCTGAGTCTGAAGACCTCCCAAGGAGGGAGTGGCTTTTAAAGCATCTGAAGGCTTGGTGATAAAGGCCATGTCTTTACTATTTGTCCTTGAGCCTTAGATAACTTCCATTACAGGCTGGAGTTGGGATGGGATGTAATGCATAGAAATAAGTATGGCCCGTATGACCTTCTTGGGGTTCAGTAGGTTTAGGTCTTTGGATAAGTGGGGTGCTATATGCAGTTTTGTCTCAGTAACGTTGGCCCTGTACAGCCCACAGCACAGGAAGCATCCTACCCGACATCATTTGGCCTGATCACTCGGCTCCATCTCTCCGTCTAACTTTGCATTTTGCCTGCCCCACCACCCTCTTCTTTCTGTTTCTGGATCCAATCCATGCCACTGCTGCTTCTTTAAAGACAAACAAACATGCCGGGCAGTGGCGGCGGCGTGCGCCTTTAATCCCAGCACTCGGGAGGCAGAGCCAGGCGGATCTCTGTGAGTTCGAGGCCAGCCTGGTCTACAGAGCGAGATCCAGGACAGGCACCAAAACTACATGGAGAAACCCTGTCTTGAAAAACCAAAATGTACATATAAACAAAACTCCAAAACTGTGTTGGTTCGACTTACCTGACTGTGGCCTCTAGATTCACCCTGCACCTGGGCAGAGTTTCTCCAAACTCCGGCCCCTGTGGCAGCTGCACTCTTCAGAGTCGGAATCTGCAACTTTCTGGTGATGGCTTGCACCTTCTCCCCTGCCGTCCTCCTCCCTCCCCGGCCCCCAGTGCCTGACACCTGATGCTTGTAGGACATGAACTCTACCAACTGCTCTATCCCCAGCCTTGCATTCTTTCTTTTTCACCTCTCACATTCTGTTTCTAGCGATGTTCTCTGTTCTTTGTACATAAAAAGGCTCCCAGGACAGTCATGACTTTACTTGGTCGTTGACCAGATGAGGACAACAAACCATAGCCTTTCTCTCATGACTTACAGCTTCAAAATCATTATCTGTAAACGGTTCCGTCAATCCTGGACCACTCCTGTGAGGTGAGCAGAACGTACCCCAGTCCATTAGGTAGAGCGTGCGGCTGCACCATCGGCTTCTGCACTTTTACTACCAGCAGCTCGAAAGGTCAGAGACCGCAGACTGCTTTTAGCCAGACCACGGCATCGGCATACATAAAGCAGCCCAGATGCGTGCTGAGTCCCAGTCCCTGTGTGGATCTGGGCTGCCGATGCCGAGGCCTCTGGTTTCTTCATCCTCACAGTCAAGCCTGGCACCAAGCATTCGGATGCCACAAAAGCACAGAGCCCTTTGTCCTGGAGCTGCCAGAATGGGCCTCCGGCGTCTCTCATGCCCACAAACTGGTGGATAAAATGTCTATCACATAACCTTGAGGTGAAGATACGTAGCGTTTACAATCTCAATCTTCAACCCTTCCCCCCCGCAAACCTGCACCATTTCACACAAAACTGAGCAGCCTTTTAAAGTAACCAATTGGTCATATATTAAATAACACAAAACATAGTACTTTTTAAAACATTTATATTTATATATATAAAATTAAATATATAATATATAGTGTGTTTGAGGCTAAAAATATAGTACACAATATTTTTTTTTTAAAAAAAAGGAAAAAAAATGTCAGAATAGGAAAAGGTGAAAAGGACACACAGATACACATTGCTAAAAATCTATGATGGTTTGTCCTAACAAAAATACTTTTTTTTTTTCTCTTAGTTGTCATCATGGATCCATTTATGATGAGGATTTTGGTAGAGATAATTCAACTGGCATCAGAAATGGGGATGGCAATCCCAGGAACGGTTAGGGTAGACAGTTTGACCCCCAAGAGCCCTGGGTGCCCTGTTAAAAGTGGCAGCGTGGCCTTGCAGGTCACTTTTGCTAAGGAGCCTACTTTTGTTGTATCAGCAAATCGAATGCTCTCTCCTCAGAGTGCTGGCATTCCCAGGGGCTGTAGACAGCTCCTGAAAGCAACAGAAGAACCTGGACACCAGTTTGCCAAGGCCAGTGGTTGGGGGCAGCAAGCAGCCAAGATGGGCTACCGAGACTGGTAAGTGGCGTTCTGTGCACACAAGATTATTACGATTGTTAAGAGTAGGTTTGCACCAGAAGTTCCTAGTATGGCCTCTGTCTTCCGTGCAGCAATTATTTTCCTCTGGGAAAGGGCCCGGGGGTTCCCTCACAGTGATGCAGGGAAACTAAATGCTGCACCCCCCTCTCCAGTCGGTACTCTGCCAAGCCACAGCCCTCAGTCCTCTCCGAGACTGGACCATGGGCGGTTTCAGTGGCAAGCTGGCAAGGGTTAGCCAGCACTGGCCGGAAGACACTGCTTTGAGGAGAAAAGGAAAAATACCACGGGAGGTGGGCAGGATGCAGGGGGAAGGGGATGTTCCGTTTAGGTGACAATTTAATAGTCCTTTCCCAACGGTTAATGCCTCACCAATGGAGTCCTGAGGTCTGTGTACCTCTGCGTTCTATTATCAGCTAGGCACGAGGCTCTCTAGGTGTAGAGCATGCCTGGGCTCAGATTGCACCCAAGTGAACTACTAGGAAACCCAGGGTTTTTGAGCCTGCAGTGGCCTTGGGAGGTCACGTGACTCACCCACAGGGACAGAACTGCTCACACAGCAGGATGAGGCAGTGACTGAGCCAGCAGACTCCACATGCCCACACAGGGTCTTTGGCTTTACCACGAGTTTCTGTAAATCCCAACTGCCTCACATTGCTATGGAGTGGGCCAAGTATGCAGGGTCACCCAGTCCTGTCTTAAGGGGCCCAGGAGCTGTGGGTCCTGCCCGGGCACCCACATGTTGACAGAGCACAAGGGCCAAGACACAGGGCAGTGTGGCCCATCCCACAGGGCAGGAGTTCCTGTCAACATAGAGAGGGAAG
The DNA here is from genome assembly GCF_004664715.2 of Peromyscus leucopus. NCBI lineage: Eukaryota > Metazoa > Chordata > Mammalia > Rodentia > Cricetidae > Peromyscus > Peromyscus leucopus. Next base: position 65,325,409 of record NC_051068.1, read on the forward strand.
CAGCTGCCAGCCTGAGGAAAGCCTACCACCAGAATCGTGGGAGCTGAGCATTGCTCCCGTCCCTGGCTCCTTTCTCTCATAATAGATGTTGCTTTGTGCATGTTCTGTGGTTAGACTTTGGGAGAACCAGGACTCAGCAAGCAGGCTGGGCTCTCTACAAAGAGCAAGGCCTACCTGGAGCCACAAGGGCTTTTTGCATATGCAGAGCTTATGTTAAAACCCCTTCTTCCTCTACCAGCTCCCCTTTCAACCTAGAGGAAGGGGTGGCCGCTCTCACGCCTGTCTTCAGGTTCGAGACTGCTGGGACCATAGGCTTCACCTTGCTTGGTAAACAGGGAGAGCTGACTTTGGGCCAGATGACTGTCCCCGAAGACCTAGTGGAAGGTAGCTTCCCTATCTCCCCCAGTCTACGTGCGGCAGTCTACATCCACAGTAAAGGAAACCGAGCCCTACCGTGATCACAACAACCTGTTGAGCCTAAGAGGAGAACAACGCAGATTGCTTCCTTTCACTCACGGTTAGGGCGATGGACAAGATCAGGAAGTTTGTGTTGCAGGCAGCCCTCCCCTGCCCTAACCCTCACCTTGATTGCTTACTGTTTCTGGGTTCTTTTGATAGATGGGAAATCCCGAATTTGGCCTCCCCAGATGAACACAGCCAACACAGAATAGTTGTAGGTAAAGACCAGAAAATTGGAGGCAATGAAAACAGAGGTCAGATCATGGTTACTCAGCAAATGGCAGCTGCAGAACAGGGAGGGTCATGGATCTCTTGACTCCTGGCTCCTTATTCTTTCAACTAAAGCAATTAACACTTGGGGTGCTTAGAATCATTAAGTAACAGGGCACCAACATGCTGGTACCAACTAGCTTCAGATGCAAGAGCCTCATTATTAGGGGACCTTCAATTCCCCAGACATACAATTCCACTGGTCATTCAGCAGGGCCCAACTCTGATTCCGATTGCAGAATCCGAGTGGCCGGAGACAAGTCTGTCTCAGTTGCTGCTTCCTGTGCCTTGCATGGTGCTTGATAACCACAAATTTCCTGCAGGGCTTAACCTTAGTGATGCTCTTGTTTCCATGGGAGGGACCTACTGCTTGAATCAGAGAGAAATGAGAGAACCAAGCCAAACCCCAAACAAAATGATTATCTTAGAGTATTGATGTTTAAAATGCCACTCTAGTTAGACTTGCAAGTGTTTGGATCACCCGTGGCTTCAGGTGCCAATGAAAATGAAAAACTTGCATGAATTCATATTCACAAGAACCTACACTATACGTACACACACTGCCTCACTGAGATCTCATGAAAGGTCTCTGCAAGTGTGAGTCCTCTGAACTGGAATCCAGCTACGAGTCTGTCAACGCTACAGGAAAGGCCCGCTCTGTGCGGACGCACTGACTGGAGTACAAGAGGAAGCAAAGGCTGTCTGCTAGGCTAGGCTGGAAACGGAGCTCCTTGATTCCCGGTACCCGGTCCTTATCAGAAAGGAGATGGCTGAGAATGTCACCCCACAGGCCCATCTCTAAGGTTAGTGATGGACCGTGGCTGATGAACATGTAAGTCATGAAAGTAAACATGACTAATGAATGGTGACCAATGAGAAAAGGCAAGGGGTACTCTGGGAGTACTCCCTCCCATCATGTAGGCCTCAGTGGGGAGGTGGACAGTTGACTCCCGATGGGATGGGCAGAGGTTTCTTGGGAAAGTGAGGCTGAAACATGAGTTACACAGATTCTCTTTGGTCAGAAGGTGGTAGATGAGAAGTGGAGTGGAATGTACGTGTGTGGTCATGTGTGTGCTGTGTGGGAAGAGACAACGTAGGCTGTGGAATACAATGCCTGAAGTGTTCTGCACTGGGGGCTCCGTCTGGGTCAGGAAGAAGTTCCCTTTGCAGCCATGTCCGGGTCCCTTCCCTTCACATCCCCTCATTTGTCTCTCCTTGACGCTAACATAGGACAACCTGGAGCCCACCAGCTCCTGCTCCCCACACAGGGCCAGCATCACAAACCTGACACTCAAGGCACTGAAAATGGAAGAAGAAATTTGATTGGCCTGGGGGTGGGGCAAGGAGGAGACAGAACCAAAACTTGTCTGGATAAAGCAATTACCATGGCACCCGCAGAGGGAGCTGTAACTAGGGTGAGTCCCAGGGTAGGATCGTAGTGTCTGAGGTTCAGGACTGCCTAACTCTATCAGAATCCAGCAGTCGGCAGCTCTCACCATTTGGGTGGATGTAATAGATTCAGAGCGCTTGGAGACTCAGAATAGCGCAAGGTATCAGGAGCCTGGTGGAGGACAGGTGTCCCTTTCCTTTCCACGGGGACTCGTATATAGTGGGGGAAACCCCTAGAGCCTTGTTTTCCAAATGAGTTTTTTATTGTCTTTGAAAAATATAGCTCCGTGACACCTCTGCCCTACCCTATGCTCCAAGGCTCAAGAGTTAATACCAAGAAGTGGGGCGATAACATGAAAGAAGGAGGCTGGTGAGGTTCCCGCTACTGTCGGCTCTGGGAACTGCCATGTAGTACACAGCGGTCCCTGGCCAGTCAACCAGGGCACGGTCCTGACCATTCTTTGTTCACATCCAGGACACATCCTCCTGGTCCAGCACAAAGTTGAGAAAAAAAAGGGAGCAGTGTTGCCAGGGATTTCTGGAACCCTCGGCGCTCAGATAGCCACAGTAAGTAGCCACGGTGACTGGCATTTTGACCCCAGCTGACCGGGGCTGGATTTGAACTCATTGTCCCAGCTGTAATCCCCTGAGATGGGAAAGATGAAGGAAATCAAGAGAGGGACTGGTGGGCTGCCCCGCATTCCGGCTGCCTGGACTAGAGCCGCCTAGGCCAACGCCTACCCACCTCAGCAGATCTCCATGCCCGCTTACGGGAGGTCAGAGGAGCAGGACAGAAAGGAAATGGTAACATGTACTCTACCCTCCTTTGCCCTCTGCCCCCCACCCCCCAGCCTCCACTGCCCTGTGCCCAATGCTTGGGTCAGGTATGAACAGACGTCAGTAGAGACATCCTCCCGAGGAAGAGCTCAGCAGGCCTAGGAGAGTGGGGCACGCCCAGAGCACCATCCTTGGGATGGGGTGTTCCTGGGAGACCTGCTCCTTCTTTGTGACGGCAGGAGGAGGAAGGCTGGGTCCACGAAAGGAGCAACGAGCAATGTCCCTGAATGTCAGGGAAGAGCTGGGAAGCCTCTCCTCTGCCCCGCAGAGATACCCCAGCCAGACTCCAGCCTCTACACATGAGTCTGCATGCGCTGCTGAAATCGCTGGCCGTAGTCTGAGTGCTGAGAGGTGTAGGAGAATCGAGTGGCCGTGGCGTACTTGCCAATAGGGTCATAGGCCTCATAGGGGGTCCTCTCCAAGCCGGATGGTGGGGCCTGGGGGTAGCCTAGACGGTAGGTAGGATACCCGGCTGGCCCGGGGAAGGGGTGGGAGTTGAACTTCTCGTAGTTCTCGTAGGATAGCTGGCTGGTTGTATCGGTGCCACCTGGCGCAGAAGGACCAGAGGGTGGAGGCTCCGTGCCATAGTCAGAGGCAGGGGCCCGGCTGTACGTATTGAGCTGGGCATAGCCGCTGGAGTGGGAGAGGCGAGATGATGGGCGGCCATCAAAACGTGTAGGGCCGGGGGCACGGTAGTCAGCATATAGCACCGCCCTGGAGGATGGGCGATCTTCGTGGGCACGCACATTGTAGTAACCGTTGGTGGGATCCTGGGGGGAGAAGGGGCAGCGAGAGAAGAGGGTAAGAGTGGGAGTCTCCCGCAGCGTAAGAAGATCTGAAACGGTCTTCTGCCCACGCCCACCCCAAGCCGCGTTCTTCTCTTCTCACCCGGCATCCCTCTTTCTTCTGTTCCCCTGTGGACCTCTTGACCACTCCTCCCTGGCGGTCCTCACCTCTCCCTGCAGACCCTCCTTTCCCATTTCCCTTGTGCCTCGCTCCCGTCCCTTTTCCTACCTTCATCTCATACTCTTCCCGCGTATCAATGGTGTCACAGCGCAGGTCCTGCTTCAGATCCACGTCATCCTTAAAGGACTAAAGAACAGGAGCGGGCGTCAGGGGACGGACGCTGCTTTTACCCCCTTCCCCATTTCTGCCAATCCCAGGCCCAGAGGCCGCCAGCTAAAGGAAGCTCTGGGTTAGGGCAGACTTGGGTCTCACATATAGGCTGAGGTAGGAGGACACCAGGGACCCGGCTTCTAACATTCGTTTTTGTGGCTAACATGCGATATGATATCTTGAGTATGCCACTGCTGCTGTCGGGGAGCACATCTCAGCAATGAGGAGGCTGAAGCAAAAATATCTGCAGATTTCCCTCCATGCGAGGTAAGGATGGGGCAAAGGAAGTTGGAGGGGAGGGGAAGGGAGAGCAGCTTTGCACATGTATGTAAAAGTGTATATGAGTAAGTGTGCGTAAGGGTGCCAATGTACGTCCAAGGTGAGTGTGTCTGTTGGTGAGCAGGTTGGTATATAGGAGCCGGAGTGGCAGGAACAGGTTAAACTCCTTGAAGAAGAGGAGGTGACAGAAGCTATTAAAAAACTGGTGGGGCTGGCCTTAGGACTACGAAGCGCCTAGGCCAGTGAGACGCGTGGTCCTCACCGAGTAGATGGCCTTCATGACCCGAGTTGCCGTGGAGATGCTGGCGGTATCATCCTCCCGGTCAGAGTGCATTGTGAGCGGCTCCCGATTCACCGTCTCCACCTTGATGTCCAGCTTCCTCAAGGTCACATCCTTTCGACCTAGGACAGGGAGGTGTGCCTGGGCCAGGTACTTTCTACTGGTCTCTGTGGCACTGGCTTCCGGCCCCCCCACCCCACCCCATCCCTTGCTGTGACCCTGAAGGGGAAGGCTGGGGAATGCAGGGTTTGCTGTGGCGGGGCCGAGCCTGTACTCACTGCCTTTGCGACGGCGGTAGAGGAAGAACACCAGGGCGACGAAGAAGAAGATGACCAGGATGCCTGCACCAATGGTGGCCCCAGCAATGATGCCCACAGGTAACACCTCTACAGACAGGGAGGAAGAGCAGGGGTGAGGATGAGCCATGCGGGGACCTGAAGACTTGGCCACGAGACACTGCAGCAGCTCTAGATTATGGACAAAGCTAAGTTTTGCCTGAGCTGGGCCATGTCGCTATCTAAGTCCAGGCCACACTGGACAAGATCTGGGCTGAGCCTGCCTTGAGAGCTGTGCTTTAGTTTAGCAGAGTTCACGTCAGGGCAGTGTTCCATCTGAGCCATCAGTTGGCCTCAGAGCCCACCAACCCATGAAGCTTGGCCCCTCCTTCCTGTAGTGGGTAGCTGTTCCAGCTTTGACCTGGAAGTACTACCTCCAGCGAGGCTTCCAGTAACTGTCACGCCTACCTAGGACCGGCCCCTGAGGTGGGGCCGAGAGGGGAGCCCTTAAGACCCAAGATCTGGATGTGCCAGCTCTCTTGGTTCCTGGTGATCCTGGACGCTGGATGGTAGACCAAGCCGAGTTCTACAGAGAATCCAGCTGGACTGAACCTCACCTCTCCCTGATCCTGTAACCAACCCCTTTACTAGCTGTAAGTTACCCACCAAAATAAATTTCTTTTTTTTTTTTTTTTTTTTTTTTGTTTTTCAAGACAGGGTTTCTCTGCGTAGCTTTGTGCCTTTCCTGGAGCTCACTTGGTAGCCCAGGCTGGCCTCGAACTCACAGAGATCCGCCTGGCTCTGCTTCCCGAGTGCTGGGATTAAAAGCGTGTGCCACCACCGCCCAGCATATAAATTTCCTTTTTAACTACGTGGAGTTGCCTTAATAAATCCTCCAGTCCCTTCCTGAGCTGGGCTTTTGTCTGAAGTCAGCTCTCTCCAAATTCCCATCCTCCATGTCTGTGTCAACCTCCTCTATGACCTTTCTTGCCTGCAAAACTGTCTCTTCTGCCTGTGCTGCCCACTTGTGGCTCCAATGCTTCTCTTTAGCGCCCCTGCTTCCCTTTGCTGATAACAAGTCCAAGAATTCTTCCTTTGGTCTTCTCTCTCTTTCCGGCATTACTAGTCAGATCCAGACTCTGGCTATGGATCTGCCCCTCTGAGAGCCTTCCTCCTGAGCCCCACATTACTCTTCTCTGTTCCCACACCCACCCTGCAGGTATCTTTAACTAAACCTGAACTGTTAGCTTTCCCAGACATTTCCCAGGGGTCCCCCAGGGGTCCCCAGATTCTCCATCTCCCCCTTTTCCATGACTAGTTCTCAAAATCAAACAGGTGTTATTTTTCCTTCGCCAAACATCTGTCAAAGTCTAGACACCTGCTTCCTCTTGCCAAAGGTACCGGAGAGAATATATCTCTTCTATAAAGCCACAAATGCTTGGAGGGGTAGGGGAACCTTTACAAATACCCATTCACTCCTCTCAATAACTAGCTGACCTAGGTGGAGTTCATATGCTGCATATATCGTTTAATTTTCCTCTGCCTGGATTCACTTGTTTCCACTCTAGAAGTTCCTTCACTATGATGAAAGTTTCTTGTGGGCAGAGATGATGCCGTGTTCACACCTGCAACTCTTCCTTCGGAGTGTGACATATAAAGATGCTCAGGGAACATTTACATAGTAGATTAATTAGCCGAGCACTAAAGTCAGCTTCCGGCAGAGAAGCCAGAGAGAGAGAGAGAGAGATTGCTTTGAAAGAGAAGACGAAACTTCAGGCTCTCCCGAGTGGCCCCCATGGCTGACCTCGCTCTTCCAGCTGGATGATGGCAGTGCCTGGCCCGAAGCTGTTCCAGGCAGTGCAGTTGTAGTGGGTCTGAAAGTCGGCCTCCATGACGTTGTTGATGGTGAGTGTGGACAGCACACCACTTCCCGAGTTAGTCCTCTCCACCGTGTACCGCTCCAGGGTCCCCACCTCCAGGAAGTTCTCCTTCCATGCCCAAGCCTGGGGTGGGGAAGGCAGGATGGACGTAAGAAAAGGGTGCGTGGAAGAGGCACCTGCCCCAAAGACGCCTAATCCGCTCTCAGACTTCTGCTCCAGGAGCTGCGGCTCCCACACAGTCATCAGATTTCTCTAGAGAGACTCTGAAAACCACTCCTTGAGACTTATGTACCAAGTATGAATGTAGGGGAGAGATCCAGGAACCCGCCTCTACAGAGCTGCCATGCTATAAGTATGAACTGCGTGGTATTTTGTGATGTGGAAGCCGCTGAGCGAAGGAGCCAATGTTTGGGTCTTCGATGCTGCAGGGACTTGAGATCCCTGGCCTCCAGCTCATATACTCCCACCCCAGAGTAGCTACGTGGCCATGCTTTCTCTGTCTAGGCCTCCTTTTCTTCTTCTCTGAAGTGCAGCTTCTGGCCAGCACAGGGCAATGCTCAGCCCTGTGATTCTAACGGCACACACGCCTATCTTACCAGCCTTACCCTTAATCAACCTGCAGAAACCTGCCTGGCTCTCTGGAGATGCATCTGCCTGCTCTTAATTATGAGCAGGGAGTCAAGGGGAGCGTCCCCAGGCCTCCCATCCCTGACCTCCCCAGCTGAGGCATTCCCAACTGTGTGTTCTCATGACAGAGGGGAGGCTAAGGAGGAAGAGCAGCCAAACGCTGGCTCCTTTCCAGGGATCAGGCCTCCCAGCTCCAGGAGGTAAACCTCCCGGGAGCCAAACCGTCTTCTGCCTAGGCAGCTGCGGTAATGAAGCATCCCTGGGCAGCCCCGGAGTTAGCCAAATGGTCATTAAATGTGATGAGGGTTTTGATGGTTAGTGGCCACAGGAGGAATTCATTGTTTATGGTGTAGGGGAGTGAAGAAAAGAGTGAGGAATGGTCAGGGGCTGGTGGAGGGAAGCCAGGCAAAAAGAGAGGCGAACGAGCGAACGGGACAGGTGGGAGGGAGAAGTGATGGGGAGGGAGGAGGGGGCAGGCTGGCGGAAGGAGGGAAGAGGGAAGGGGAAGGCCAACGAAAAGACTGGGGTGGGGGGCGCATATAGCCAGGGTGGAAGATGAGGGAAGAGAGAGAAAGGAGCTTCACCAGGAATGGGAGGGAACCCATTGTCCTCTGACTCCAAGGAACTAGGCGCCTTACAACTGTTATTGTAGTGACTGATACAGAGGGATATGTATCCTCTTCAAGGATGAGGAGCCCAAACCACTGATCTGTCCAGGGTCACACAAGCAAGGGAGGAGGTAGAATTTGGGCAGATAGAATGGTACAGAAACCAAAAAGGAAGAGGATTGCAGGACCAGAAAAGGGTGGGGAGACTGAAGGTGTATGCCGGAAGAGGGGAGGAAACGCTGGGCAGGTGTAGACACATCAGGGCTGCCTGGTAAGGCCGCCCGGCACTCACAATCCGGTCTGGAGGCGGGGTACTCCCGATGAAACACTCCACCTTCCCACCGTCACCCCTCACGGCAAACTGCACCGCCTCGCTGGAGATAATGGGGGGTCCTACAAGCAGGAAGGCGCACACAGTCAGGGCAGGCAAAAGCCGCGCTGCTTCTCCCCGCGGGGTCTCACATCCAAGGGCACTCACCATTTACGTACAGCGGCACCTCTCGCTCGGCCACTCCGATCCGAGGTACGATGGCCCGGCAGGTATAGGTGCCGGCGTCTGCCTGAGTCACTGACTTCAGTAACAGCTGATTGCTGTTACTCAGGACCTGGGCAGAGAGATTAGCCTCGGGTGGGGAGCCAGGAAGCCTGGGCCCCTAGGTCGGTGGGGGGGTCCCCGCATCAGAGGCATGGGAGAGAAAGCACGAAGGGCCACAAGTGAATTCCCAGAAGGCAAATGGGTTCCTGAGCCTGGTTGACCCATCCCCTGACTCTAAGCAGGCTGGCAACAAGGCTACCATTTGTACAAGAGCGGGCAGGTATTGGCTACGGCCGTTGTGGAAGGATACTGTCCTTTCTGACGATCTGTTCCCGTGCTTTTATTACTAAGCCAGAGAAGACGGTTTATTTTGAAATTCATCTTTACATCCTGGCCCAAACTGTCTAACACGGGTCTTTAGAACTACACACTGGGACTTTCTTATCCAGCTTCACCCCCTCCCTGGGGACCAATACTGACTAGTGAGCAGCACCACCTGCCCCCTTCATCCTCATCACCCCGAGTTCTACGCAAAGCCCAAGGAGGGGTATGGCTGATTGCAAGTATTCTCTTCTCTTCCAAATCCCAAGACCCTAGAAAGGTCCCAGTTGGGGTCTGAAAACCCAATCCCGACCCCTCCCTCGTTGTCTTCACCAGGATGTCTGTGTCCCTTCCTCCCAGCGGCACCCCCCCCCCCCGCCCACACACAGGCAGGGAGAGGTTTACCATGTTGGAGTCCTTCTTGGTCCAGGTGAGGGTGAGGGGGGGATTCCCAACCCAGACACAGGTGAGGGTCACATCAGAGCCAATGTCTGTGGTCGTGGGCTTTGGGTCAACTACAATCCGGGGGGCAACTGAAGGAGGGAGAAGGGGCTGGTCAGAATCACACAGGGACTGAGTGTCAACTCCAGTCTGCTCTCTTTCCGCTCCTGTCCACTACCTCCCCGTGTGTCCCCGTCTCCCCAGCTAGGCAGGGCTTCTCCTCGCCTACACCCAAGGGACCTTGAAGGCCCCTGCTCTCTGCCCCCTGCCGCTGCCCTTCCAGCTACTCACAGTGAACATTCACTAAAGTGCTGACGTTGGTGCTTCCCACTTTGTTGTGGACCTCACAAGACACAGGCTCCGTGAAGAAGGAATAGTCAACGTTTGTCTCATAACGACTCTCATGGGCGTCTTCAATCAAGAACCCCCCTTTGGCCCACCTAGAGGATGAGATAGCACAGGTGTGAGAGCAGAACTTGGGACTCTCTCACCTACACTGGGGGACGGTGGCCTCCCCAGTAACACCACCACCACCACCACCACCACCACAGTCTCGGGGTCCTATATCCATTTATCACTTGCATAGCACTCCCAGCCCCTTTCACCTGTAGCCCAAGATCTCAGGGTTGGCTGTGGCCTGGCACGTGAAGATGACTCGCTCACCCTCCTGCACGGTCTGAGGCTCAATGGACAGAGTCACCGTAGGAGGATCTGCAAAGGAGGCAATAGGAAGTCAGGGTCTTTTCTTCTCTCTCCCTCCGTAACAGATGTATTCATACCACTCTGATGTGAAATGAAAATTCAGGTTTACAAAGTATCAGCTATCACCCTCACCCTTTCTACACAGTCTTTTTCCAGGGGCTCTGGCCAAAAAAAAAAACGACACTGAAGAAACCAATTAGCCAATGGAGGTAATGATCCAATATGGCCACTAGGTGCCACTGTGGGTCAGTTTAGCTTATTGTCAGGGATAGGGTAAGAGCATCCGTGACTAGAAGAGATGCCTTGGAACATCTGCCAGGAAAGCACACTCTAGCCATGCTAGACGCTCTAGTGCCATAACTTCTTTAACACTCACAGCTTCGGTAAGCAGATATAATACTGTACTCAGTGCTCCATCTACCAACATTATTACTCACGGATCAAACAGGAACGGAGGGGAGCATTGGTCCTGGGCTTCTCGGATCCTCATTCTGTGCCTCTAAATCTGCCCATGTTCTGTCCCCACCTCACGTACCCTACCCAGTACCCCACTTACGGTGTACATCCAGCTCTATGGATGTCTCCTTCCCATTGGGGATGGCTTCATTCATGCTGCGGCAGGTGAAGACACGACCAATGTCTAGGTCTGTGGGGTGAATGAGCAGTTGGCTGATTGTAGTCTCTCTTTTCCCATCCTTCAGCAGTTCCTGGGGAGAGGGAAAGATGGAGTTAAGACTAAAGCCCGTCCTCTGCTCTCAGAGAAACCAAGGATGGACCTTTATAGTGAGTTCCTTCCCACTCCAACTTCGTTATATTTTAAAAGAAGTAGGCTATTTTTAAAAAGCTCTCTGAGATTTACAGAAAAATCAAACAGGTTTGGCCATAGTTTCCCTTTCCACCACAGTGTCCCTTGTTATTATACTTTACAGTAGGTGTGGAAATCTTACTATGACAGACACATCCATATTGATATCTTACTACTAACTGAAGTGTGGTGCACATGAGCGTTTGCTCTTTGCAATATAATTTTCTTCTGTTCAACTGAGCCTTAGTCCTGGGATTCTCTAAGTCCACGGTTAAGTTTTTCCTCTTCTAGAAAGCCTCCCCAGGCCAGCCCAGACCTCTGGGCTCTCTCCCGCTTGAACTGGTACCACTTACAGCTAGGGTGTCTTCCATCTGGCCTTAGGCACCGTGTGTCACAGTGGTGACTCTAAGTGCAGGGCCAGATTCACCAGCTCCAAGACTCGCCGGCTCGGTGACATCCCAAGCCATTTTCTATACTGTCCCCTACCTGAGGAGACCACACGATGAACAAGAATAAGGCTTCTCATTCAGACAGCCGCGCATGCATCTTTGCGGGACCACAGCAGCACCCAACTGATGCAAAACACGGCGATATTTTGAAGCTCCACAGTCTTAAGTGAGTAAGCAAATGAGAGGGGCAGGCAACCAATGGTATTGACAAATCAGCTCGCCTGGCTGCCGAGAGAATTTAAAAGTTGTAGCGCCCCCTACCGCCCCCCGAGAAAAACAACAGGTCTGGGGGCAAATAATCACTGGGGCCATCAAGAAGACCTTTGTCCAAGGCCACAGAGGTCACTAAGAGCTAAAGCCGGAACCCAATCTCTCCATCCTCACAATCCGGGAACACCGGTGGCAGGCAGTTTCTCTCCCCACCGGGAAGTGTCTCTCGTCGTCGTACCCAGCACAGGGCAAGGTGCGCACAAACATGCCGGCGGCCACAGCTGGCGGAACGGGCAGAATGTCCCTCAAGTGCAACATCTGGATCGCACTGCCACCAGCTCGGCCGTGTGGTTCCAGATAAGTCACTTAATGCCTTTCCTGGCCGTGCCTTCCCCATCGGAGGGCGTGCGCGACAACCCTGACGTCCACAGCTCTCAGCTGTGCCGAAGGAGGAGGGTAAAGCGGATCAGCAGGGCAGCCGACTCGGGTCCAGGATGCCAGCTCTGCTGCTTGCTCTCTGCGTGACTTGGGGCCAGGCCCTTCTCTGACCATTGATTTCCCCCTTTGTAAGTTGGAAGTAACGCCTACTGTATGGGACTCTTCTGGGGTTTAAGAGAAATAGCCCGTAAAGCACCTAGCACACAGGAAGTACTTATGGAAGTGACCCTGGAAGTCCATTCCCTTTAGGAAAGGAAAGGCCACCTGGAGCTGGGTCTAAGAGGGGTCCGGGGAGGGGGCGGGTTCTCACCGTGCTAGCCACAGCCCCCTCCTGCTGTGTTCCGTCCCGGAACCAAATGATGGTGGCGGCAGGCTTGGCATTAAAGGCTCTGCATGTGAGGTTGTGGGGGGTGCCTGCTTGCAGCAGAATCACGGGGCCCCCATCAATCCTTGTGTCCTCTGGAGGAACTGGAGGGAAAAGGAGAACAGAATCAGCTCAGGATGCAGCCCAGCTGTGTCCCCCGCCATGGGGGGTATCCTTCCATCGGCGTGTGTCCCCCTCGGCAGGGCAATGCCACCCTCGCCCAACTCACAATCGCTATATACAGTGCTTACGAAGAGGCTTCGCCCCGCCCACAAGCGTTCTCAGCTTGCCGTTACCCTTCCACGGCGGCTCTTACGGTGTGAGTCTGTGTACTCACCACTGTTGCTCAAGGGGGCCTACCTCGGATGGAGGGCTATCTCAGGTCTTGAGTAGAGACCCCACCCTGGGGAGGGAAGGGCGGGCGTCTCCTTCACAGGGACCCCTGCCTGGATCTATCCCCTTCCACCGGCTCCTCTGCCTGGAATGGCCAGATGGGCACCTCTATCCATTACACCTCCTGCAGGCTTTGTTCTCGATAGCAGTTAAGACTATGTGCCTCTGTTCAAACACCCCTAGAGGCCACAACTGCCTGTGGCATGAATTCCAAACCCTCCGGTCTCCTGTTTTAGATTCCGCAAGCCGCGCCTTGCAGACCCTTACCTCCTCACTCGGCTTCTGCTGTTTTCTCCATGGCATGCCCTCTCTCAGGGCAGCTGTGGAGGAGTTAGAACCCTGTTCAAATGCTGGGTGATGTGGAAAGCTTCATGCGTCCACCTGAGGCAGTATTCAGCTATGTGTTGTCTGCCCAGTGGTTACTGTCTCTCCCTGCCTCAAACCCCTTAGAAAAAGCAGGTCCCAGTCTCACTGGCATTTAAAAATAGTCTCCCCTGCCTAATGCATGGCTAAAACAGGCCTTTGCTATGTGCTTCAGGAACTGAGTTAGCTATACATCTGGTTTTAAGAAATAAGACACCTTTGCTTATACCACAGCCATGGGCTTCTAAATGTTAAGGTGAGTTCCCCAAGGCCAAGGATTCTACATTCCCTGAGGGCAGGGGTTCCTCTTCTTTTTTAAATAAAGTATTTATTTATTTATTTATTTATTTATTTATTTATTTATTTATTTATTTACTATTTTGAGACAGAAGCTCACGGTGCAGTCTAGGCTGGCAATGAATTCATGATTCTCCATTCTTCCTTCACCTCCCAAGTGCAGGGAGAGCCGGGATTGAGAGTGACATTGTATCCATGTCTCCCCATTAACTCTTACTATACCAGCAGGGTCTGTCTAGTCAGAGTGTGGTGAACAGCAAGTCCTTAAGGGCTATCGGCTGAACCAGCCGTTGATGGGGTAAAGAGAAAGATTTTGATAATAATCTAGGTCCACTCGATGCTCAGCAGCCAGAAATGAGCAAGGATTTGGTTTTCTTCTTCCCCGAGAAAGACAAGGGAGACTGAGAGGAAACTTCTAGAGGAGACCCTTGAGGGGAGGCCTGGGGAGGTCCCTGGAGCTGGAGCCTGTCCCTGCGTGGGAGAAATGAAGGTCTCTGTGCTGGAGGAGCAGCTGCTGACACAGCTTTCTCTTCAGTGTGTGCACGTGGAGTGGCCAGGCGGAGGAGGGGGGTGGAATTCAGATCAGAACCCTCCAAACGCTGGTGCCTTCCTTCCCCATCTTGCAGTCTTGGCTGAGCCCCTACAGGCGCGCTGGGTCGGTTTCTCCCTCAAAGACCTAACCGAGCCCCTCAGTGAGCCTGAGTGGGGTCAGCGTGGAGCTGCACACAGAGCACGGCACGCGGGGTGCGTGTAACGTGCAAAAACATGCTGCTTTTACTACGACGACAGGGTGCTGGCTTCTGCCCACCCCACTACGCTCTCTCTCAATCCTGGCTCTCCCACCTCTTCCCTGCTCCATATAACTCCGGTAACAGGGGCAGGGTTGTGGTTGTACGTAGGAGAAACTGGAGAAGTGGAGAAATGGGGGAGGGCCTCCTGGTCTGCCTGGCTCTCTACCGTTGTACCTCCTCATGAGCTCGGCTCCCATATGCCAGAGATGTTGGGGCCCCTGCTACAAAGAGAGTGAAGCACCTCCTGCCGCTGGTCTGTCTGCCCTTCACTCGGGCAAAGACCATCTGTCACCTCGGTCACCAACCCACATTTCTCTAGAGTTTCTCAAAGTCTTGAAGCCAATTCACAATAATTTCTACCATCTACCCAATGTTTACCTCTTGTTCACTAAAGCACCTTGTGCATAGGACTTCATTTAACCCTTATCACAAAATATTAAATCTCAGGAGGAAGGAAGGAAGAAAAGAAAGAAAGAAGGAAGGAAGGAAGAAAGGAAGGAAGGAAGGAAGGAAGGAAGGAAAAGAAAGAAAGAAAGAAAGAAAGAAAGAAAGAAAGAAAGAAAGAGAAGGAAAGAAGAAGGAAGAAGGAAGGAAGGAGGAAGGAAGAAGAAAGGCTGGTAGCATGATGGTGTATTTCCACGCCAGTGATCAGGGTTACAGCACAAAAGTGAACAAGGAACAACCTGAACCCAGGGCTTGTGACCCCCAGCAGCCCAGGGCTCTTTCTGTTGCCCTGCCCCCCCACTCACCCTCCCCCAAATAAGAGGGAACTGGGGACACAGACTCACTTGTCTCAGTTCCTTTCTCCCTCCTCCCCACGTGAATGACTTCATGTTGGAGGAGAGCAGGTTGAGAAGTCGAGGTCAGAGAAAAGGGACAGAGTCGGTTAGAAGAGAAGAGGAACTCACAGGGACAGAGTCGGTTAGAAGGGAAGAGGACTCACGGGGACAGAGTCGGTTAGAAGAGAAGAGGAACTCACAGGGACAGAGTCGGTTAGACGGGAAGAGGAACTCACAGGGACAGAGTCGGTTAGACGGGAAGAGGACTCACAGGGACAGAGTCGGTTAGACGGGAAGAGGACTCACAGCGACAGAGTCGGTTAGACGGGAAGAGGAACTCACGAGCGACAGAGTCGGTTAGACGGGAAGAGGAACTCACGGCGACAGAGTCGGTTAGACGGAGAGAGGAACCCACAGGCAGACAGGTCCAAGCCAGAGAAAGCACTACAGAAGCACTCTGAGTTGGGGGGATCTTAAGACCTGAAGATGGGCCACTATTGACTTCACTTTTGTTCTGTGTGGAGGACAGTCCTCTCATTATTCAGATGGCCCAAGGCTGACATGGTGACATCTACTCTGTCCCCCTGGGGGCTGCTGCTGGGAACTCAGCTTTCAAAAGACAAGCCATCATGCCACTCTAGATGCAAACAGTCTGGCCCCTGGGTGCTGAGTTATCAGTGGTTTTGAACCACCAGATGTGGGTGCCAGGTACTGAACCCAGATCTTCTGCAAAAAAATACCAAATGCTCTTAACCACTGAGCCACCTTTCTAGTCCCATTCACTTAGATTTTAAAGAAGTTCATGTAAGGAGTTTGAGAGAGAACCAGGGAGAGCAGAGACAGCAGGGGAAAAGGTGAGGCTAGGAAGAGAGGAAAAGGTTGAGACATTGAAGACGGAACCGGAGAGGGAAGAAACGGTTTGGGAGTCCTTACTGAGCACGGTGAGTTTGGCCCGCCGGGAGCGCAGGGCAGCCTCTGTGGCCTGGCACTCATAGGAAGCGTCGTCAGAGAGCTCGGCATCTGTGATCTCCAAGTTGTATTGCCCGGCATCCGCAGAGCCCACGACCCGGTACCGTGGCCAGGCTGCAGGGACAGAACAGGAAAGACTAGAGTAAGACCCGGTCTTGAGGCCTGGACCACGCCATCCTCCACCCAGGGCTCATCATCTCCTCCCACCCTCCCCAAAGCAGAACCCGCGTCCGTTCCCGGCCAGCTTTCCCCATTTGGCTCTCTCCTGGGCATCGTTGGCAGGTGAGACTGTGAAGCACCAGACACAGATTCCATAATGTTGGGACCATAAAGCAGGAGGGGATGGCGAGGAATAAACAGAGAGAGAGAGATGAGCAGATGAAATCCATAGCTGTTTGCAGGTAAATGTCTCTCATTACGATAGCAAAGGAAGAGGAAGAAAAGAATGGGCAAGCAGCCAGGAGAGTGGAGAGAAGAGAGCATGTGGGCACTGGTAAGCACAGGCCACCTCAGCACTTACTGGGCACCTGTGTGTGGCTCACAAGGCCTAGTTCCCACTCACCGTGGAAGGAGAATGAGCAAGGTTTGCTGGTTCCTCAAAGGAGGACCCAAATGAGATTTCTACTTCCTCTCAAAGACATAGGGTGGGCCTCTGTATCTAGTCTGCCTTGCTTACAGGCTCCCACTCACTCCCACCATCCCCTTTCCACTGCCCCCCCCCCCCCCCACCTCAGAGGCTATGGATTTTTCTGACTGCATATCTATTGACCTCAATCTCTCTCATTTTCTCTCCCATCAACAATAGATCCATCAAATTCATCTCTTTCCTTTATAGATTGTGCCATGCAGATTTCCTCAACCTAGACCCACAGCAAATGATCTCACCACCCTCAAAAATAACAAGACCAGAAGCACACAGTCCCTCACCCACTCATATCATCACAGTGCTTCACAGTGAACAACGTTACCCTCATAAAGCACATCCTGCCACTTGGTGCAAAAACCCAGGGTGCACCTTTTAGATAGGCAGGCTGTGACTGTTAAATCCGCTTTACAGATCAGCTAACCAAGGCAGAGAGAGCAGCGCAGAGTGGTTTTCCTCAAGTCAATCAGTGGGCAAGTGGCTGAGGTGTAATGAGAGCCAGAGGTGTTCCCAAGGCTCTCGGTGCTGGCTTCGGGATATAGGAAGTTAGGGGTTTTGTTGCTGGCCGAATCTTTATGTTTTCTTCAGCACTGGCTGCAGAGCCTGTGCTTAACAGATGCTGATGGAATTATTCAACAAGAGAGGGCTTAGGCTGACGTTAAAAAGTGAAAGGTTGGTCTCTAAGCAGATATGGACTACAGAGGGGGAGAAGAGAAAAGCCTGAAGTACTCAAAAGGCAGACAGGGACGGGAGAACTGCTGTCATTATGTTCTAATTTCAAAAATAAAAAAAAAAGAGAGAAAGGGTAGATGGTAGCTGAGCGTACAACCTAGGGTAGGCGGTAGCTGAGTGTCCCACCGACGTGGGGTGGGGCGGGCTGGGCTTTGCCATCCAGCACCTGTCTGCGGCACCCCAGGGTGCCTCCCTGACTCAGTCTGTCTAACGCTCTCAGTGTAGAGGTCTGTTGCTCTTGATCTCCCAGGCTGCACACTACCTTTCTCGAGCTATTCCACCGTCTGAGAAACGGGAGAGTTATGGGGTAAAAGCGACAGACCTCAGAAGTCAAGAGCAGGACAGAGGAAAGGATGGGTAGCGAATCCAGGAGTCCAGGCTGAGAGTGGGGAATAGGAATAGTCCCCGGATGCTGTGGGGACTGAGCAGCCCACACATGTCCATTCTGTCCTTCCATCCTGTGGATCAGACTCCAGGCCTTGCACGCGATAGCACGCACTCTAACCACTCACCTTTGAGGCCCTGGCCCATGCCCAGAGCCAGCCCGTCCTTGGTCCACTGCACAATCCCAGAGTAGTTGAGGAGCACGCAGGAGAGCACGGCTCGCTGCCCGGCCACCACGGTCTGGTCGGCTGGCTCCTGGCTGAAGCGGGTCTGGGTCCCAGGCACAGCCAAAGCTAGCAGTGGGTAAACAGATGAGTGAGGAGGGCTTCCACCAAGGGGCTCCTTGTGCGAGTCTGCTCTTATCCTGCAAGCCAGGGCCGTGCCTTCCCCCGCAAGATGCCATGGGCTCCCTTTATTTCAGTCTCCCTTTCAGAGCTCCAGGGACGACAGGTCTCAGGCTCTGGAGGGCTTAGCAATCACAGGAATGGTTTGGCACTACCTGAAGGTTTTCGGATTGGGCCCTGACCCAATTTTGAACACTGAAGCCCAGAGGCCGGCACTTACCCAATGACCACCCACTGAATAACAGTCGAGCTGGGGTTAGACTTCAAGCCCTGGCTATCTGGGTCCAAAGGCTCTTTTTTTTTTTTTTACAAGGCATCTGATGCCAACCTCTCAGATACTCAGCTTCATGGGTGATGCATTCAAAACGAAGGTGACTGTTCTGCCACAACCCTTCCTTCCCGTGCAGTGTGGACCAACAGATGCTCAGCCTCACCATGTACACCGTCTCTACTGGAGTGCACAGACAATCCCAAGATGATAGTATATCCAAAGCCAAATAGCCCTGGACCCACTTTTGGGCACACTGGCTCTGTGCCATGTGTTTACCCTTGACCCAAGGGCTGGAGCGCAGGGGTGTACACACTGACACATTTGCATGCGGTACACAGCCTCCTGCATCATGGGAGCCGAGACAGTGTGGGACTTTGTTCAGTTCTCCCTCTAGCTCCAGGAGCTACACATGGCTGCCTGGCTGGTAGCTTGGCCGGGAGCATTTGATTAGAGAACTGCAGAGTAATTGCCTTTAATTGTGGAGCCTAAATGGAGTAGGGAATTGGATTGCAGATTTCTTCCTCTTCCTCCTACCAACAGGCTTGCCTCATCACTGCCTGGTCCCAGTGGAGGGGCCGGCCTGCATACTGACATAGCACAATGTGACCATTAGCATCCTACACTGGGCTGTAGGGAAGGAGAGGGGCGGAGGAGGGGTCGGCAAAGGGTTAAATCGGAGGCTTCCTAGTCACAGCTCCAATAGGCAATCAAAAGCAGCTCCCTTCGAAGCTAAGACTCCTGGTTCACTTTTTCCTCCAGCTTACTGAGTTTATAGAGGCCACAACCCCCTAATCCAACTCCTTCCAAACCGAGCTTCCCAGTTCATCCATCCCCATTTCAAGACCCCCTCCCCTTTATCCAGTGTATAGGCTTCTCCCCACCTCTTACTCTGGGATCAAACACAGGGCACTCTACCGGGAAGCAACACCCCTGCCCACATCCTTTCTTCTCTCCAGTTCCATTTCCCCCCTTCCTTCCAAGCTTGTTTCCACACTCTCCATTCAGGAAAACCTCCGAGGCTGATTCCGTAGCCCCCTGTGCAAGCACAGCCTGTTCCAGCGCTCAGCCTTGCTGTGGCAGCGCTAGGTACAGGATTTCCTGTCCAAAGCCGTCAGGGAGGGATCGTGCCCATGTTTTTGTCATCAAGAGGTGGAAGGCAGCTTGTGGGTGGAAGTGTCTGCCCTGTCTGTTCCAGGAGAATGGAACCTCTCTGAGGTGGAACTCTCTCCTCTTCTGGGTCTCCTGGGATCTGGTGGTCAGAATAAAACCCAGGAAGCAGGCTCTGCCCTTGGTTAAAATGTGGCAATGCAGCTCTTTAGAGCTGCATTGGAGCCAGGAGGTTAGAAAATGGGTACCTGTTTTTTCTGTAAGTGGCTCCCCAACTCTGCAGACCTGATTCCCCATACAGTCTCTTAAAGAAGAAAAAGATAAGGCTCATTCGCATTTCCAGAGAGAAGGATGGCAGGTGCTGAGATCCTGCAGGAAGGATTGGTCAGGTGAGCAGCCAGTGTTATTAATTCAGGCATTTGCACTCATTAGTATTTAAATTTATTCACATCTTTGCACGTTCTCAAGTGTAGCTGCGTGCAATGAACTGTACTTCTGTTTCCCTTCCTCAAGGCTCCTAGAGCCCAGGTCAAGCACTTGAGCCATGGATGGCCTGTGAGCTTAGATCAGTCTGGATTGATAGCCATGGCTTTTGCACTCAAAGCCTGAGGGCTAGCCTTTTCTTGGCATCTCCAGAGAACAGTGGGCAGCTAGCTGCATGTTTACTTGCAATGAGATGCTGAAGGACCCTGCAGTGGGATGGTGACGGGATGCACCTGAAGTCAGGAGACAAGGGTCTTGCTGGAGTGAGAAGCCGGCCATCCTGGTCTGGCTCTTCCTTACCTGGACCTCCAGTTGCTCACTGTAAGATGACAAGTCTGGAAGAGACTTGCCAAAGACCCTTTCTGCTCAGATACTAGAATTGGCTTAGAGGAAGACAAGGGTTTCCATGGTCCCTCTGCAAGTCTTCCTAAGTGGGTGGCCCTGGCCAAGTTACCCTCCAAACTGCATTTTCTTACCTGGGAATGATATGTCTACCTCCTGGACTGCTGTGAAGCCAAGTGTGGTGCGATGGATGCTCGACCTACCAACATCCTTTGCATGTACCTACTAAATAACCATGACCATTACTTATCCCTGAGCAGTCAGACAACGAGAGACACTTTCGGGAACCTAAGAATGAGTGACAGAGGGTAATGTCTGCTTTCCTGTGAATTTTGAAGTAAAATACATTTTTGATTTAGCTCTAGTTGAAGCGATTTCATCTAAAACCAGAATGGGAAAAATGATGAGCAGAGAATGAGGAAGGAAATGAGGGGCCTCCTGGATTTGAACCCATGGAAAGACCACTTTCTGTACCAAAGTCAAAAGCAGCATTCCATGTCCCCAAATAGCCCTGCAGCCAAGACAGCGTATGAGAGAGACCAGAAGCCATGGGTGGTCCTTCAGTCAACTCATGATTAGGGAAAACTCAGTCTGATCTAATCAAGCTCTGTTCTCGAAACTCTATGTAAGCTGGTATAGGTCACCCTTTAGGTTCTCACACACTCCTTTGGGATTCAATAGTCACCTCTTTTGGGGTGCCTTCCATGACTTACTTACACTGCTTCAGAGCCTATCTATTGACTTTTTTGTTTGTTTGTTTTTTTTTGAGACAGGGTTTCTCTGTGTAGTTTTGGTGCCTGTCCTGGATCTCGCTCTAGTAGACCAGGCTGGCCTTGAACTCACAGAGATCTGCCTGGCTCTGCCTCCCGAGTGCTGGGATTAAAGACGTGCGCCACCACTGCCCAGCTTGACTTTTTTTTTTTTTTTTTTTTTTTTGGCCATAGCAAGGCCCACACTGCCCAGGTCACCTACCTCAGCGCAGCCTGGGGCAACTTTTTGAGTCTGGACTGTGCCACTCACAGCCCTAAGCCACATCACTTGGCACAGGTGCCCGACTGCCAGGCACACAGGGGTGTTCTAAGTGAGTTTGTTAATGTGTGATCGTTAGGAGCAAACAGCCAAACTCCTCCAGGAGAAGGCAGAGCTCTGCCTCTCCCTCTACCCCACCCCGTCTAAGGGAGACCGAAACAGGAAAGATGTGGAAGGAATAGTATGTTCTCTTCTGTGAAAGGGGGAACCCTGAAAAATGGGCCGGGGAGTAGAGCTGGGAAGGATAACACTCAGTCTAGAAGGTTCTCATGCAGATGGTGAGGGGCAGTGGAACAGTGGAAGGTAATGAATGCTGTGAGCAGGAAGGGGAGAAGGGCCCTGGTAGTCCTAGTTAAAGACGAGACACAAGGTGCTGGTAAGTCCTGTAGGGTCAAGAATGTGCCAGTAGCCTAGAACATGTGGCCTAGCAAGTGTCGCATCACAACTCAAGCATGCCTCCGAGGTCCTGGGTCCTGGGTACCTGAGCTACCAGCTAAGCTTAGTGGAGCCTGCTCTGAATTGAGAGGAAAAATCTCAGTCCCATCCTTATGTCTGGGTCTATGCACATGTCCTCATCCATGTCCAGGAACAGAACCAGCAGAGAAAGAACCAGAAAGGGCCTGGCCACAGACAGGTGAGCACAGACTAGCCTCTTGCCGCGGCGTCACATCAACAGCCTCATGCTTCTGATGGCATTTGAAAGTGAATTCCCACTTTGATCCTGCTTCCTCCCAATCTTCAGACTCCATCACAGAGGAGGCGAGCCAGCCACAGTGAAGACAGATCACCACACACTGCGCTCTGTGTTCCCTGCTAGCCTAGAGAGTGTGGGAGCTGAGAACCCCGATCCCTGCCACCATCCCTCTGTTTCGTTCCCGGATCGCCTTCCTTCCAAGTCACCTGTCACCCTTTAGTGCCACTTTGGGCCACAAAAAGCTTTTCTAACCTCACACCCAAAATGGTTCCTTCCTCTTTATTCTCCCACAGCGGTGTCTGGGCTTCTGGTTAGAGCACACACCACAACCTGCCTTGGATTAAACAATTGCTCATGTGTGTTTTGTCTCCCCACTCTCCTGGAGCCTGTGAGAACAGAGGTTTTGATTTACCGTTTCTGTTCATTCAGTCCCAGCAATACTCCATAATAATAAATACCTCCAATTATAAAATGCTGATTGCAAGCCACTCTGATGTCTTACGGACATTGTTCCCAGCATTCTAATCCGCTACACAGTGGTAGTTATTACCTGCATTTTAAGGAAAGGGGAATTATGGTCTGGCAGGAACGAGATAAAAACAGGCTTCTCGGCTCCGTGGTCGCCACTCTTGGTTTTCTGTCACGTTCCAGGGATACCCAATCTTGTAAATGAACTGGATTCATGCCTCAGCCTGAGAAAGAGCTACTGGTAGCCTTAAGTTTCTGACCTCTCCTTTACAGCTTAGACTTCCATGTCCACGCTGTTTACCTCTTGGATGGACAGCAGTGCTCAGGTCTGGAGTTTGGCCCCACAGCCTGTATGTTGTACTTGCCTTGCATGCTACTATCAGCGCAGGAGAGGCTTGATGTAAATGCATGGAGGGAAGAGTGAGTGGTACCCAAGGCCAGAGAGAATATCTCTGTCAAGCCCAGGGAGTGTCAGTGACACACAAAATGCCAGTCTTTAAGCCACCAATGGTCACCAGCGCGTGCGCATGTGTGTGTGTGTGTGTGTGTGTGTGTGTGTGTGTGTGTGTGTGTGTGTGTAAATAGGTCCTGCATCTGAAAGACTTGCTGCTATGCTCAGACATACTGGTACTGTTTTACCAGGCTTGAGGACACCAAAGCTCACAGACACTGGGTAGTTACTGCTCATAATAAGAAACCACAGCTCAGAGACACCGAGGAGCTTCTCTCAGCCACATAAACATTAAGGCCGGGACACAGAAAGCCCAGGAAGAAACCAAGTTCTCCCCGGGATGCTATCTCGGTAGCCTGGCTGCTGTCTTCTCCTGGGACCCCCTGAGTCAGACGCTGATCCCCAGGCCTCTCCACTCCCTCCTGATGTTATCTCTGCATCCCCTCATCTACTACATTCTCGCCCACTCCTCACGACCCAGGTCTGTCCTTCAGCCCCTTTCTCCATTATCACCACAGCACTGGGGGCCAGGGCCAGGCCAGGCTTTGTTCATGAACACATTTCCAATCTCCTTTTTCTGCTGAGCCTAGCAAGGACAGAGAGGTCAAATCTTTTTTTGTTGTTGCTTTTTTTTTTCCCCTGGCACTGGGCATTGAACCCAAGAACTCATGCATGCTAGGCAAAGCTCTACCACCGAAATACACCACCCCTGGCCCTCAAACCCTATTTCTGATGGAGAATTAGGAATTGGCCCCTAAATCTACGATATGATGGGCATGTTTATAACTTCTCACAGCCATAAACTTCATATGGTCACACAGCGGGCAGAGACAAGCAAGCACATGTGTTCCCTTGGCTGCCCACGTGAACACCCCTTCTGTGTCCTTGCATGTGAGTACACATCTGTCTGTGCCCGTGGGCACCAGTCTGTTCCCTGTTCTGGAGCACGTACTCGGGTGGTCATGTTCCCAGAGCCTAGCCTGACAGGACCAACCGGAACCAGAGAGAGTGGGGCCCAGCACTGAGGAAGCCAGGGAGCTAAGCAGCAGGAGAGAGGGATGGTGGGGGGGGGCTGAGCCCCGTCTCCCTGGATTTATCAGAGAGCAGTAATGAACCCCCTGGGCTGAAGCAGTTCCTGAGCTCACCACTCCAGACCACGCTGCTGCTCAAAGGACAGCCTTTGATTCACACTGACAGCTTTCAGATGGAACTAAATCTCTCCACTCCACTATCCCTCCCTCTCCTGTCTTCCCTCTCCTCATCCTGACAGGACTTCCTTCCCCACCCCAGCCGTTCACTCACAACCATCACAGTGGATTCCCTGAGAAAAGAGGATTTCAAGTCTTTGGGATGGGCCAGCAGAAAAGGAAGGCGGAAAGAAAGAAAGATTTGTACTTCTGATGGAGGAGGAGGAAGAGGAGGAGGAGGAGGAAGGTCATAGACAAGGCTAAGGCTGGTCAGAGTGAGGACAGATAATGGAAAAGAGCAGAAGGCCGGGTCAGACACCCCGAGGCAGACCCTCAGACTGGAAGTTCCAGGAAAGACGCTCTGTGTCAACTCAGCTGAGCAGGCAGGAAGAATCTAGGCCTGCTGTTTCTGCTCTATGTTGAGCCCTGCCTGGAGTCCTAAAATGTTGAGATGGATGTGAGTGCCCTGTAGCACCATGGCCTCTTCCTCCTCCTCTGACAGATGAAGGCTTCACTTTGTGAGATGGAAAACTTATAGACTCGCTTGGAGGAATGGTCTAATCAGGTGCAATGGGTAGACAGTGAAGAGCACAAATAGACCACAGCCCTAGATTCCTGTCCAAATACTCAGAATTACTGCAACATCTACCATCCTGCCCACAGAGTCCCCCAGCGTCACCTCCCTCTTTGAGTGGAAAAACTCAGGTGGTAGGGACCTCAAATGTCCTCTTCACCACCTTCCTCCTTCCAGGCCCTTCTCCTCCACACAACCCCAATGTCCATTTCCAAAGCTGGGCATAGAGAGAACAGCCAAAGGGCACTTTTTCCAGGCACCAGATGGGATTTTGTAAATGGCCACAGCCTGGCCTGTTTCCACGCATTGGAGCAGACTACACAGGCCGTCTGGTATTTGCTGTGAAGGAAAGGAGGTTTATGGGTCTGGACAAGTGGATCAGTCTCCCAAAGAGATAGGAAGAGAGCCGTGAAATACAAGGGGAAGGACGGGGTGTGTGTGTGCGGGGGAGAGACAGACTTCACACAGCTCTACCAGGGAGAGGTAGAAAAATCCATGGACCAGAAGTCAAAGAGGTGTGGGTGGACCTGGTCTCAGCTTTGCCACCGCTCTGGGTAACTCTGGGGAAGACACACCACTCCTCTGGGCAGTGGCTTCTTTAGGTGTAACCGGAAGGGGCAGAGTAATGTGGCCGCAGGAGCCTCCTGACTCAGGTCCAAGAGTCCATTATCCCTGCCTCTTATGTGTCTACACTTTGGCCAAGCCTTGAGGATATCCACCCAATCGCCTTCAGACTAAAGGGAGCCTGTGCGCCTGGGCCTGTCCTCCTGTTTCCTGCACAGTAGAGTGTGGGGACAGCTGAGGGTGTGTGGCAACAGGACAGTGGCAGAGAGGACCCAAATGTGGTACCCAGCCTAGGAGGCAGAGGCCACTCTTGGTTTTCCTCTGGAAGGAAGTCCCATTTGAGTCCTTACGTTCCCTCCCACAGGGTCACAGTCCAGCCTGGACTCTGAGGTCCTCGGCTAGTCTGGGCCAACTCACAGGGACACTGCTCTTCAAATGAAAAAGGCTGGCAGGTGTGGCTAGAAGTGGTCCGCCTGTCCCATTGTGGCCTCTAGCCCCGAGGTACCTGGGCCAGACCTGATCTGACAGCTTTATGCCAATACGGCCTGGCAGGGGCCCCTGACAACGTTTTATAGATTTTATAGAATGTTGTTGTGAATGGCCTGGAGAGCCAGGTGGGGTTGGCTGTCTCGGGTACGACAGGCAGACGCAGAAAGGGGATGGCAGGGCTCAGTGTCTGGTTCTGCCGAAAACAAAAACACAAACCCCTGAATTTCCATTTGGCTCCAGTGGGCAAGGGAAGTGGGGAGGGAGAAGAGGGGGACAAGAACAGAGACAGAGAAAGCAAGAGACAGAGAGGGTGGGCAGGGAAGGTGGGCAGGAGACCTCTGCAATGAACTAGAAACGATTCAAACTAAGGCTGTCGATTCGCTGGTAGAGCGCTCCAATGGAATCCCTGGAAGGCCAGGGCACCCTCCCCAGCGCCACAGAAAATCGGGCATGGTGGTACATGTCTATACTCTTAGAATTTGGAAGACGGAGGAAAGGCAAGCAGGATCTTAAGGCCAGCATCAGCTACATGATAAGTTCGAGGCCAGCCTGGACTGTATGAGACTATCTCAGAAAAAAAAAAAAAATAGCATCAGGGAAGGAAGGAAGAAGGAAGGATGGGATGAAGTGATACTATGTTACAAAAGAGGAAAAAACCAACAACATAAGGACACAAAGGGCAAGAGAGAAAAATAAATCAGAAATAGAACCCTGAACGTGCATAGCCCCTGAGGTGGAGCCAAAAATAAAAAGCCTAGGTCCCCGAGGCCGTCTGCTAGAAAAAAAAAGAAAAGGAAAAAAGAGGCGCAGTGGCCTGGAGGCTAGGACTGGAAAGGGCATTGGTAAAATCCAACCCGAATTCCTTCCTTTTGAAGAAATAAACAGAGAGTCGGGGTGGGAATCGCGGGGCACAGGGAAAAACCTCCAAATCCCTGGTGGTTTCAGAGCTAGCCTCCCAGTTCCAGAGTCCCCTTTACAGGGTTGGGTGCTCCACAGTGGGCCTGCGCTAACAGAGCTGGCTGGAAGCGCCCAGGCCCTAAAGGAAGAACGGACAGATTGAACAAAGCACTGAAGGCTGTCGGGGAGGAGAAAGGCCAATGGAGACGGTGGCGGAGAAGCCGGAGACGGGAACTGGAGAATTCCAGAGATGGGAGCCAAACTGAAGACAGGCGTGTGGGCAGATCACCGGCCCTGTCCTCATCTGAAGGTTTTGATGTTTGAGGTCAAAGGGAGAAAGGATATCTCTGAGAACAGCAGCGACTCTTGAGAGGATTGTACAAGGAGAGGAAAGGAGGAGGAGATTGGCCATATCTGAGGCACTTCAGAAGGACCCTGTCTATCAAGGTCCAAACCTGGTACCCCCCTACAAGGTACTCGGGAGGTCTAAGCTTCGCTCTCATGCCGCTTATACCTCATTTCCTACTGCCTGCCCCTGCCTCTGCACACACATACTTTCCTGGTTCTAATCCTATGGTCCCTCTTCCATGGAAGCTATTTTCTCAGGCACATGGGTCCCCAACGTGATAGTTCTGCCCTGAAAGCCATCCTCTGCCTGTTTGAACATTCTGAGTTGTTGCTGTAATCAACTTTTAGCAGAGTCAGAATGATACCTGAGTCCCCCTCACAGGCTTAAAGCCTAGGAAGAAATGTAGGCTAGGTCCCTCCACAAAGGTTTTCTGGAACATTCTCCAGAATAAAAAGTCTCAATTCAGAGACCCAGAGAGGTCTAGACAACAGTAAGAAGTTTTTCTTCACGTAGGCACTGAAAAAGCCAGAAGGAAATCTAGGTCTTGGGACACTGGGCTAACATTCCTGAGGGTACATCTCTGTTTTTGAGTTTATGAGGTTTATTACATTCCCACTCCCAGCAGATCCAGGGTAAATATTAATCTCCTAGAATCGTCAACCCATCATTACAGATGCCCTTTGCAGGTGCCTCTAGCCCTTTTACAGAGATCACCTGAGTCTATGAGCAGGATCAACCTATCTAGGAAGGCATGAGTCTTAACTCCATGAGCATTCAGCTCATCATGGCAATGGCTAAAAAAGCTGGAGGAGAGAAATACTGTGCATACACAACCTGGGTGCGCCCCGAGGATTCCAGGACTGTACTTCTCCATAAGATACAGGAACACATTAATGACTGTGGATCCTGGGGAGCAGAGTGTTCTAGTTACATAAGAACTTCCTGAATTCCCTTTTCTCGCTTTGGAGACAAGGTCTCACTCAGCTTCCTGGGCAAGCTTTGAACTTTCAACCCTCCTGCCTCTGTACCCAAGAAGCTGGGGTTACGGACCTGTGCTACCACTATTCCCAGGCAAACTTTCTAGAAGTACAAAGCCATGTGCTCCTATAACTAGAGGCATCACTATGAAGCAGGATGGCATCTCTCAGTAGAGAACTCTGGGTATAGGTATACTTATGATTTCTGTTTTCTTTTTTCTTTAGGTAAACACCTATCAAATAATCAATCCATGATTGTTCAATCAAGGTAGATTTGAAAAGTTAAGGAAAGAAACACTGAATCAGGACTGTTAAAGGGGAAAGAATAGGTCAACAACTATAGGTCAACAAAGGTCTAAGAGAAGTCGAGAGAAAGTGAAGGGTAGACCTTTAGTCCACAGCAATTAACCTAACTAGGAGAATTCAGCATAATAGTGGTGGGCTTTGGACATGATCAAGCCTCACCTTGACTTAGACCTATGCTTGTTTTATATTTTATTCTGGGTCTGTGTTCAGATGATGAGATAGAAAACCCCTTGGACTAACAGATATAATCTTATTCATCTTCCGAAATGACTAGCCTTGTATATCATGGGTTCTCAATAAATACTTATTCAGTTATCTTCATTAATGATTATATCAATTAAATATACTTTATGTAACAAATATTTATTGAATGCCTACTACCTACCAGGCACTGTTCTGGACTCAGGATGCAAAGACAGACTTGGTAGACTTGCCCTTACCCACTAATATTCCACTAGACACACACACACACACACACACACACACACACACACACACGCTGTGTCTTCACCAAAAGTGAAAACTTGGAACCTTCTGCCTACAGACACTATAGGGTAAAGCAGAATGGAGGAAAGTATCTGAGGCTGTAGGAAGAATCCTCAAAGAACTGTTGGGAATCTCTGCTGGACTTTGAGGAAACAGCAGGGGTTATAGTGGACAGCAGAGAGGGAAAGGAGAATAGAATGTTCTCAGAAGACAGAAGGACTGGGTAGCAGGACAGTCGGGAAAACACATCCATTCAGGACCCTAGAAGTAGCTTAGCCTGACCACTGTGTCCTGGAAGCCAAGCATCGGAATGGGCATGCTATAGAAATGGGAAGCTGTCCTCGCTATCACATTCTATCAGGGGAGCCGGAGGAGGTGATAACCAGTTAACAGCTGAAGAGTTCCATTAGTGTCATGCCAGACAATACCAGCTACCCAATGGTGAAGAGATAAGACCATGGGAGTGGTTTAGGAGAGCCGTGGTATGGTTGCCCCCAACTCTAAGCATGGGTGTGTGGATCTTAGAACGTTAGCAGGTGCTTCCTGCATGAATGTTGTTAATGGGTATCTACTGAATGGATAAATAAACCTAATTTTGTTACATGTTTGACCTGTTCCTCCTTTGGAACTACTACTAGCTACTAGCTATAGCCACAGACCCTTTCCATAGATCTCTCTCTCTCTCTCTCACACACACACACACACACACACACACACACACACACACACACACGAGCTGATAAGTCTTCATCGAAAGGGAAACCATGGCTTCTGCCTAAAACCAAGGCATAGTAGGCTTTTCCAATAAATCTCCGTTAAAAAGATTTCCCACCAAGACACTTCCAGAAGCCCCAAGCTGAGGTTATCTGGATCAGCCTTGTGCAGAGTAAAAGCAGTGCCAACTGGCTGTGGAACTGAGCCATCTAACTATCCACTCCACACGTCTAGGAGGCATGGGATGTTAATTTGCTGCAGGGAGCTGGGGGAGCCTGGAGTGGGGGGCTCTAAAACCCACCTTTGTAGAGCACGGCCCCAGCAGCCTGCACAGAGGGAAGAAGGCTTAGAGACAGGCTGATGACTCCAAGGCAGGGGCCACGTGGGGAGGAACTTTGGGTATTTGTTCCCCAATCTTTCTTCCTTTGCTTGCTTCAGTTTGCTTGTTAAATGGGACACACGTGTCCCAAGGGCAAAGGTGAAAGAAAAAGGCTCAAATAATTTACCTCACCACATGATGGGGACGGGGTGACAACCAATAGTGGGTACATGGCAAGGGTTCATGGAGGCACCAATCCGAGACTGCTTGGATTCTAAACTTGGAGTTCCAAAGAGCTTCTACTTCATAAAAGGTTTCAGATGGGAGCCTGATGGAGCCCATGGCAGAGAAGATGTAGACACAGTTCAGGAACACCCTCCAGGGTGCAGCCTGCTTGCTTTACAGCTGTTCTCTGCATCTCTGATACTTTCATATATATATAATTTTTTTTTGATCACCCTCTGTTGTCCCAAGAAGGGGAGGTCTCTTTTTCCTCTATTTTCACAGTCTCTGGTCCCTGAAATAACTTAGTGATTTTTGATTTAGCTGCCCAATCCTCCACATTGAGAGGCTTCTTTCATTGCTCATGACAGCAATCTCACGACAAATTTAGCACCACGTTTCCTGGATAAGCCAATATTCCCCTTGAATTATCTCTCTTGCGGGGAGGAGGTGCAGTGCATTCCAACAAACAGCCTGTGTGTTTTCCTTGACACCAGAGTCCATCAAGCTCAGATGGATGGGTAGATGGATTAATACACGGGAGGGGACATTCTCCCCGGATCACAGGATGGTTCTGAGAGCACCCGAAGAAGGATTAAGGAGGGGCTGGGTGGAGAGAAACCTCTAACCCAGTCTGGTTGGACTGCAGAGTTTTGTAAAATGGAAGGTAGAAGCAGTTTGACCTTTGCTCCGAGAGTTCTGGAACAAACTTCCTCCCTCCTGAAGTATTGGTACTTCATCTACCCAATCCCCCCACTGAACTTAGAAGTCCTGTTACTTCCCTGGGAATGAAAGAAGAGCGACTTCTCTGCTTTGAGCCCTCATTCCGGCATCCCTCCTCACCTGTATCCCTTGGAAGTGATGGCTCTGTGCAGAGCTACCTGCTCCTGGTTGGGTGCACGTGATTCCTCAAGGGGTCTGCCTTACATGGGATTTCCACAGAGTCAGAGGCGGTGAGAACGGGTGAGGTGGGGTGTGCTCTGAGGAAACGGACTGGGGAGGACAGTCAGAGAGTGAAACCGTAGGGCAGAGGCAGGGGACGTCTTCTAAGACGGCAGCAGTGGAAGAAGGAGGAAAGTCAAGAGGGAGGCTGGAGAGACCAGATCCCCTGAGGATGGTAAAAACACACACCAAGACAGAAGGGTCCCATGGCTGAGTAAAGACATAGACTCGTGAGAGTCTGGGACTACAAGGGGCAGCGGTGGGGGAGGGAGGCAGGGAGTGGGGGGGGGGCAAATAGGTCACCCTAGAGACTCTAAGCAGATTAAAAATAAGAGGAAAGAGTCAAGAGAGACTCAGCCACAATCCCAGGAATGCAGACACCCTGCTGGGGGAGGCAGAGGAGGAGAGGAGAAGGGAAGGGGCTGAGAGCTAGAAGAGGTAACAGATGGTCACAGTCATTAAAAGGATTTCAGTAAGTCCTGCAAGCCTTAGGCAGCAGAGACAAGCTTGAGGAAGCACCAGGAGAAAAGAATTAAGCAGAGCTTTGGAAGAAGGAACTTACACAGAAACCTCTTCAGTGCCGCCACGATGGCTCCAGATTCCTGCTTCAGTCTTTACCCCTAACCCAACCCCAACCCCAACGCCAATGCATCTTAAACTGATCGTCACACCAAACCTTAAGTAGAATTTGTTTGTCTTGAAGACAACACATCTCAGGCGGCCTTAGAGCCAAGAACAGCTTGAGTGATCCGAAGACATTTATCCAGTCACTAGGATCCCAGGCCACAACTTCATCTTACAAGTAACCTCAGTATGGAGCCTGACCCCAGATTCCAGCTCTTTCTTATTCATCTCTACCCTGAGCCCAAAGGCCACCATACCTATCTCTAATTTTACTTCAACTACTTCCGCCCCATATTTTTCTGCCCCCACATACCTGGATGGAGACTCTAAACCAGAGGCCATTAAAAGCAGAGGTAAACAGAAGGTGTCCGCTTCACCCCGAGGCCACATCACACTAGAGATGCAGACCTCTAGACTCTCAGGCTAACATGGTCATTACCGTTCCAGTGGTTTGTCCTAAAAGCTGGGAGTACAGAGGGGTCTGGGGTGGGGTGGGGTGGGGGTCTGTCACAAGGATGTGAGGCTCAGGACAAAGGAATCTGATGTGGAACAGGGAGCAGAGAGAATGACGGAGACAACCAGAGGCATGTCTGGACAGACAGAGGCTGTCAGCTCGAGTCGACTTGGCAGAACCTGACGTCTTCCGCCTCTAGCTCCTTCTTTCCAGCACGGTGCGGTGCAGGCTGCCAGCGGGAGGGCTGTGGCGGGGAGGGTGCTGTGCGGGAGGGCTGTGGCGGGGAGGGTGCACACAGGGTACTGGGCTGCTCTGGAGCCTGCTCCTACCTGATCCTGCCCGACTCTGGAGCAGACGTCTCCCTCTGAGCCCTGCTCCTCCCTGTGATATCTCCGGTGAGCAAAGCTCTGCACATCGCTCAGGAGCTGTAACTGTAGCGCCTGGAAATGACTGTTCTTGTCACCGCCAAATCAGATGGCCGAGATGTGTGACAGATGTCCTAGGTTTGGGCCCTCAGCTCATGGAGAAGGATGATGGAGTTAGTTGTAGTTCTTTCTCTGGGGTGGGGTGGGGTGAGACACCATTTCCCAGATGTCATCGGGAACACACATTTCTAAGAGATGTCAACCCTAACCAAGATCTCAGGGAGACTGGAAAATCACTCCAGCTTCCAACTGTCTCTTTTTCTTTTCTTTCTATTTCACATGTATGGGAGTTCTGCTTGCATGTACATCTGTGAATCATGTGCATACAATGCCCAAGGAGGCCAGAAGAAGATGCCAGGTTCCCTGAGACTGGAGTTAAGGACAGTTTGGATAGTTAAAGTTGATAGAAATTCCAGCCACGCCCCCATGATTGGCATGCCCCAGAGGGACACTTAATCATTTCGCCTGGTCATTTCCGGGTCATATACGTCCTACGTAACCCATGCGCTGCGAGGTCACGTAAATCATGTGCTGCATGAGCACGTGATCTATGCACATTCGTGGACTAGCCACGTGGGCCTGTGCGCAGATGCTCCAGGTGGCCCTTAAAAGACGGGCCCCATGTCTCCCCCCCCACTTCCCTCATGTCCCCCAGGCCTTCCTTTCAGCAGGCCTGGACGCATCTATCCCCTTTCCCTTTCTCAATAAAACTCTTTCTAGTGGGTTCTGTCGTGTTTTGTGACTTTTCCTTGTAGGGTAAGAGCGCCACTAAAGAAAACATCAAAGGTGCCTTGTGGGTGCTGGGAATCAAGCCCTGGTCCTCTGGAAGAGCAGCCTGGTAGTCTTAACCACTGAGCCATCTCTCTTGCTCCCAACTGTTTCTTGATCTAAACTACTCTGAGCCCAGAACATCTGCACTCAGTTCTGAGTCTGGAAGCAAGCAGGATCGAAAACCAAGTCAGACTCTCCAGTCCTTGGATTGGGACCTACAGTCTGCAGGCAGGCAATCAATGCCTGTGACAAGTGCTTGGGGGGAGGGGAGTGGATCGAGTGCCCTTGACGTGTGGCCTCTAGGCATTTCTCAATGACAAAAGTGGGCTTTGGAACCCTAGGGCAGGACAGGAAGGGAGGAGGGGGAGAATGTTCAGAATAATAAGGACTTTGGATAATTTGTCAGGGAAGTCGTCCACAGAAAAGCAGGAGAACAAAAGCTGGGGAACCTTGGTAAGGAACTGTCTTCCTGGGAGGTAAAGGAGTCAACAGGGTTGGGGGCAGGGAAGACTTAGTCATACCTGAGGCACTACAGAGCCTGAAATCAGCCAGTGACACAAGGTGCCAGTGCACACTGAGTCTTAGGTCTGACCCTGTTACAAGGCTTCACTCTGGCCAGACACAGAAGCCACAACCGTAGCTAAAGACACGCAGCACTCCATGAAGAAGGTTCAGAGAACAACCAAAACAGCCCTCCCGAAAAACACCTCCCCAGCCTGCCCCGGCGTCAATCAGCTGCACAGCAACCACACACTTACCAAAGACTTCTCTATCTGGTAATTCATTGAGGAACTGTCACGTATAGTCACCACAAAAGGTTAAAATAAGCCCTCGATGACCAGCAGCTCGGGTGCACTGAGGTCCTGAGACGCTGTAGTACTGTTATTGCCAAAGGCAGGACCCCCAGAAATAAAACCCAGACTGCCGGCAAATCAATCTGATTTTACTCACAAACACAGAATTACCATGGGCCTTTCGGCGGGGCCACTGTTTCAAAGACGCAGTATGGGAAACGGACACCGTCGCCACCGGAGCGGCTGTCTTTTGGGGAGGAACAAGGGGGTAACCGCAGGGGCCATAGTCACTTCTCCATGTCTTCGCCATTCCTCGGCTCACCCTGGGATTTCTCTGGTCTTTGGATGGCCGATGGGAAAGGATTCGGTGGTGTGTAAGTAGGGAAGAATTCTGGGTCTGGCAAAAGGCCAGGAGAGGACTAACGAGATAAGAGTTCTGATTCCACACCCATGTGAAAGGCACAGGCAGGGTGGTGGCTGAGAAAGGTTCACCATGAACAAGGTGAGACTCTTTTCTGTGTCTATAGATATTAGCGGGTTCCTCAACCCGCAGGGAGGGTCTCCTGACCCTAAACAAAGGGGATTGGGAGTGGGCATCCTCTGCGGCCTCCACTTAGGCCACAGGGCTGGAGGCAGGAGCCTCACACTCCTAGTCCATCAACCTCCAAGAGATGGCACAGGCAGGCGGCTCTGCTGAAGCCCAGACTCTGGCCACCAACAGGCACACACTGTGGTTTTGATTAGTAAATGAGACATGCTAGGCACTTTCCAGTTAAGGAGAACACAGGTTTGGAAGAAGAGGATAGGGCGGGGAAAGAGAAGCCGTATTTCATAGTCTAGCAGAAGGAAGAGACTTAATGATGCCTTCGCTGTTTCAGAAGGGGAAACTAAGGCACTGAAGCTCGACATGTGTTTGAGATGAAGAGTCAGTCTTCGAGGCCCCCAGCCCAGATGGGCAGCACCACTGTTCAGCCAGCTGCTCTGGAAGATGTAAAGTGCTATCTAAACATGGTGCATTATAAACACTTTAGAAATCGTATTTCACAGCTGCCTGCCTGGGAGCTGGAAGATGAATTCCTCCTCCCGCTCTCTGGCAGGAGAATTATCCTTGGAGCTAAACATGGCAGCAATGATATGTGAGTGGGGCCAGGACGGAGTAGGCCAGGGTGGAGGAAGCGTCATCGGAGGTAGGTCCTGGGTGCCTGAGCAAGACAACCAACGTGATCTATCTTGCTCTGCTATCTGGCATGGTGATCAACCCTCCGAATGCAGAAAGGGCCTGAAATCCAGCCTCCCCGCCCCCCCTTATTCCCTGAATGCCGAGCCTGGGCCCTGGAAGGAAGAGTTAGAGAAGGGGAAGGTCTGTACAGCCTCGGGGGAGAGAAACAAGTCCTTGGGGTCATAAGGGCCCAAGATCTGCCATGACCACTGCAACGACTTGTTAGAGAAAGATGTACAGGAGAAGGGTTGAGTCAGGCGGGGAAGGAGTACCCTGGAAGGGCATGGGTGGCCTCCAGACAAGCCCAGAAGTGTGCAGGGGAAGGTGAGGACAGACAGCGAGTGGCTGGGCCCATCTGGCTGGAAAGAAAGAAGTGGAAAGGATAGATAGGGGGAGGAATGTATCCCTGGAGAGTGGAAGGGAGGAAGCAGGCCAGAGCTACATCCTGTCCTCATGAAGAAGCCACCACAGCCATGGGCAGTAGAATAGGTGGCGAGGAAGCCCTGCAAGCCAAAGCCAGTGCTTGCTCATGCCTAGGCAACCAGAAGGCTTCAGCAGTGGATACAGAACTCACTGCCACCGCCATGTAAGACCCCCAAGCTCAGGTCTTCTCTGAGAATGCTGAGCTCCTCTTCCTCAGCTCCACCGGCGTGGCAGGCAGCTTGTAATTAGGCACAGGGAACAGATGAACCAATTTTCAATTAAAACCTTATCTACAGGGTGCACGGATAATAAAGGTGGGTATGTTTGATTCTTTTCTCAGCCAGCCTTCAATATTTGCAGTGCCTGGAAGGAGATGCGGGGAGGGTGCCTGCTGCGCAGCCCTGGTAACATATAAATTCTGCTCATAATTACATGACTTTCAATACCACAAGAGGCCAATAAAGTGGTTTTGAGACACACAAATTACTGGCACGCTGGCCTTCCCCAGATGGCGCCTAGACGGTGGTCGAGGGAGGGTATGCTGCCCAAACCTCTGAGGTGAGGAACAGCTGTAACCAACGCAGAGCTCTCTGTTGCTCTGTTAGACGAGCCCACGTCTCTGACAGAGCTGCAAAAGCAATTCAAGGTAGGTTTCTTCTATAACGAAGTAGAAGGAACCTCAGGGGACCAGGAAGCTTCAAACAGCCATCGGTAATGACAGCTTAATAAACGTCAGGTTCTAGGGCCTTTCCAGGCTAGGCAACCAAGGCGTGGTTTTTTTTTTTTTTTTTCCTTGCTTGCTTTTTGAGGGTGGTAGAGCTATAAATCCTTGGGCCTAGGTTCAGCCAAGTGAAGGCTCAGACTCTCAGAGTTTCAGCTCCACATCAGTGATGCAACAGGGATGACAGGTAAACCCAGACATGGGTGGCAGAAAAGCCCACACAAAGGATGCTGAAGAAGCCGATGAATGGTCCATGAAGGGAAGGTTCCTGTGTGCACACCTGTAACGCCTCACGTCCAGAAAAGGGGTAACCTTGCAAAGTGGAGCATCTCTGTTGAGCTCACTGCTCTATTTTAAGGACCCCACTCCCACCCCCAGCACAGCCTCTCTGCAGGAGTAGATGTTTGATAAAATAACCACTGGCCGAATAAACAGAATTGATGGAGACAGAGGAATCCTAAGAGCAAGTCAGCGGGGTGGGTTTTAGTAAAGAGTGTGGGGAGAAAATGTCTGCTGGGGAATAAGGGGCCATCCCAGTGGTGGAGTGTTGCCTAGCATGCTCATAACCCTGGATTCCATCCCCAGAGCATGCCTCAAAAACAACAACAAAAATTTCACTGGAACCAGAAGACCGGGATTGAACAGCCACTCTGCCGAGAAGTAGGCACGTGGTCCAGCAACACTCCGCAGCTCTTATTCTCTCACCTGTGAAGTGCGTGGGCTGGACAGATCTTGAAAATGATGGTCAACGCTCAGACATCAGAGTGAAGCCAGAGAGAGGCACTGAAAATCACTATACATATTATGATCGTCCTCTAGCACAGTAGTGACATGGGAAGGGATACTACCCTGACTCTGAGGTGGGAACAGCTGTAACTCACACAGTTTTAGCATGTTTCCCCACAGCTTGACATGCATCTAAGACAATCAAAACTTGAGTGATAATGTAATAATAATGATGATGCTTGCATAAATATCCACAGGAGACTCGGTGGTGAGAAATCTTGT
Organism: Peromyscus leucopus; assembly: GCF_004664715.2. NCBI lineage: Eukaryota > Metazoa > Chordata > Mammalia > Rodentia > Cricetidae > Peromyscus > Peromyscus leucopus. The sequence goes on from NC_051068.1 coordinate 65,362,699, forward strand.
TTATGACTTCTGTGAGTTGTCAAATTTAACCAGTCTTCCAGTTGATCCTACCCTCAAATTCAATTCAACCCAGATGACCACTCTCTCCATCCGTTCTGGCCCATGATTCCAGAAAAGAAAAAAAAGGAAACTCAGAAACTGAAATAGATGATCTAATGTACTCTGCTCATCCACTAGGGGGCACTTCACCCAGAGTTTATGGCCAACACTGAGGCAATGGGGGGTGGGGGAGTGGATAAAGCATAGCCTCCAGGTATTAAGAACAAGGAAGCTCTAGTCAAACACTAGCTCTGGGATGTAGGAGAGAAACTAATTGTTTTGTTTTGGTTGCTGTTGTTTCTGAGACAGAGCTTCACTGTGTAGCCCAGTCTGGCTGTAAACTCACAGTGATCCTCTTGCCTCAGCCTTCTGAGGGCTGGGATAACAGACATGGACCCACACCTGGGAAGAAATTAGAAATTTCAATGGTGATTAAAAAAAAAGGAAAGAATAAACAGTTGGGCAGAATGGCACACACCTGTAATCCCATCACTCAGAAAGTAGAGGCAGGAGGTCAAGGCAGGCCTTAGCTACATAGAATAGGAGGCCAGGGCTAGAAAGACAGCTCAGAGGTTAAGAGCACTTACTGCTCTTTGTAGAGGATCCTGGTTCCCAGCACCCACATGGTGGCTCACAACTGTCTGTAACTCCAGCTTCAGAGGATCCAGTACCCTCCTCTGACATCTATGGGCCGGTGTACACATACTGTATACAGAATTAAACCCAGGCACACAGACATACACATAAAATAAAATACATTTTAAAATAAAAAGTTTGAGGCCAGTTTGGACTGCATAAGATCCAGTCTTGATGATGATGATGATGATGATGATGATGATAAAGATGATGATGATACAAAAAGGAGGAAAGAATGAACATGAGAAGTTTGCAAAGGACAGGATGAAACCATGAGCTAGCGGATGTAACACAGTGTGTACCTTTTGACAGAAGCAGGTGGGACAGCAGTGTATTGGTGTCCGGAGAACAGTGAGACATGGCCGGGACACACAAAATTACAAATAAAATAAATCCATTTAAAAAGTAAAAATGTACCAGGCAGTGGTGGCAATTGTCTTTAATCCTTGGGAGGCAGCCTAGTCTACAGAGCTAGTTCCAGGACAGCCATGTTACACACAGAAAAACACAACAAAACCAAAAAAAGTAAAAACGTATCACCATTGTGAGACAGCGTGTGTGGATGTACATGGTGTGTGTGTGTGTGTGTGTGTGTGTGTGTGTGTGTGTGTGTGTACATGATGGGAAGCCATGCATCCCATGACATGCATGTAGATGTCTGTAGTGGCATTTGCTCCGCCCATGACCTTGGGCTATACAGCCCAAAGGAGGCAGTGCATCTTCCCATTGTATGTGACCTTTTAAAAGGAAAGGGGAGGAGTCAAGAGGCCCCTTCTCCCTGCTTCCTGCTTCCTGGTGTGATTGAACTGCCAGGTGGATTCACTTCCAGACAGATCAGAGGTCGACTTCAGCTGTCTACTCAGTTCTGTATATGTGAGTGTATTTCCTCAATTTACATTTTACTAAATTCCCTAATACTCCTTAAGCACACTCCCATGGATTTCTTGCTTATCTGGCGCCCAACATGGGGCATGAACCCACAACCCTTAGATCTAGCAGTTCAATCACACCAGGAAGCAGGAGGCAGGGAGAAGGGGTGTAGTGGGTAGCCATTCCAGCTTTGATCTGGAAGTTTCAACCCCCATTGAGGCTTCGGCAACTGTCACACCTATGAGGCGGGGCCAAGGAGGCGCCGAGGGACCCGAGATCTGGATGGGCGAGTGGAGTGGCCTTAATAATTTCACCAATAAAGGGGCCTCATAACTTCTCTCCCTTTCATTTTAAGAGGTCACATACAATGGCAAGAAGCACCACCTCCTCTGAGCCGAATGGCCCAAGGTCATGGGCAGAGCAAATACCACTACAGATGTCAGAGGCCAACTTTGTGGAGTTGGTTCTCTCCATCTGCCTGTGTTCAGGTTCTAGGAATCAACTCCAGGCTTGGCATCAAGTGTCTTTACTCATTCATCCCAATAGCCCCATAAGCATTTACTGTACTGTGTGTGTGTGCGCGTGCACTACTGTTATGGGATAGAGACAAGAAGTAGAGTGCCACATGGCCTGCTCTCAGATTTACAGGTAAATACTGACAGTCACATATAAATACAGTATGGGGTTCTAGATGAAAGGACAAAGTATGAAAGGTTGGCAGTGAAGGGACATCAGCCAGTCAAAGATCTGAAATGTGGGAGGTGCTCACAAAAGCACACAAATGATTTCCAGGGAAGGTGTCCTCCAAGCAAAAACTCCAGGTAAGCAAATAGAAGGATGTATGGCATACCTGCAGCACCTGCAAGTGGTTCTGACGCACTTAAGAGACAGGGCAAAGAACGGGGCAGAGGGCGGGGGTGGGGGGTGGGTGGTGGTGGTGGTGGCGGTGTCGGCGGCGTAGGCGGCGTAATCCCAGCACTCGAGAGGCAGAGGATCTTTGTGAGTTTGAGGCCAGCCTGGTCTACAGAGCGAGATCCAGGTAAGATGCAATGCTACACAGAGAAACCCTGTCTCGAAAAACCAAACCAAACCAAACCACAACAAAACCAACCAACCAAACAACCAACCAACCAACAAACAAAAGGGCTGGAGAGATGGCTCAGAGGTTCAGAGCACTGGTTGCTCTTCCAGAGGTCCTGAGTTCAAGTCCCAGCTCCCACATGGTGGCTCACAACCATCTGTAGTGACATCTGGTGCCCTCTTCTGGCATGTAGGCATACATGCAGGCAGAAGTATACATAATAAATATTAAAAAAGAAAAAAAAAAGAATGGGGCAAAGGAGATAGCATTGATCAGATCACATGGACTCTCACATGCATGAGTTTGGACTTTTCATCATGGGCGTAATAGACATAATTTGATATAGGTTGGGAAAGGGTAGGTACAGCACAGAGTAGCTGTACCTCCTTCTGGGGGGAAACTATAAGAGTTTAAAACTAAGACAGTGGATACAAAGAAATGGGAGGAACATGAAATATGCCAATCAGCAGGGTTTATAGGTTGGAGGAATGTGGAATCTGAGAGGAGAGGGTCAGTCCTTTACAGTGTGTCTGACCAGACAGCAGATGAAGACATTTACAAGAATCCTGGTGTGGTGGAGGGCAGGCAGAGGTCAATGATGGGCAGGCAGAGGTCAATGATGTGTGAGTGGCCTAGCGGCCACCCGAGGACTTCATCCTGCAGATGACAGGGAAGGGAAGAGGTTTTACTTAGTTGTTCTTATCCCTTTCCCAGGAAAAGAGTAAGCAGGAAGGGAGGATGAACGAAGAAGAGAGCGAGAATGAAGGAAGAAAGGGACACGTCTCCTCACTGCATTCCTCCCCAGACCGGAGATGGGCACAGCCACTCTAGTGCTGGTATTGGCACGGCTGTGCATCGGTTATTGGCAGTGCTGAGTTATGAGGATTTAAAGGGATCTTATGCATAGTAATGAAAGAGCCACTGTTGCTATTTCACTAATGTTCACTTCATAATCTATAGGTATTTGCTATATGACCTTGAACCATTCAAAACAACAGCTTACTGGCTACTTTTATAGTATATGGTGTGATCTGTAAGTGGGGAGCCAGCAATCAGGATTGTCACGTGCCCCTTGCTTCAGCTCAGACAAAATGAAGGAGGGTAAGCTTCCTGTCTTCCAGAGGATACCGTAAGCCACGGGTGTAGAGGCAGGACTGGAGACCCGAGAACAGCCTCCTATGAGAGCCTGCCTGTGCCATCTTTGGGATCTTTAGTCAGTGGTCCAGATAGTTGATTTGGTTTAGACAAAACTAAGGCATGAGGAACGAGCCTTCATTTGGAGCTATAGGGAACAACAAATGTCTCTTCTCCCCAGACAGGTCTGTGTTGGAGCCACGTAGGGCGCTACTGGCCTGTGGAAAGGTATTTGGAGAGTGGAAGCAAGAGGATCGTGACTTCAAAGTCACCTTCTGCTGCTACTCGCTGAGTTCAAGGCCAGCCTGGGCTTCATGAGACTTAATATCTGACTATATTCTCCAGAATTGTGAGATCTCACGTTTGATGAAACCAACTGATCTAATCTGACCCTTTACTGTACAAAAAATAAAATCAGGGGTCAAAAGAGGAGACATGAACCTCCTGAAGTCTCGAGTCATAGAACCAGTTAACAGCGAAACCAGAAACTGAAGTGTGAGTAGGTTCCCATAGGATCCTGCTCAAGTGTCATCTCCATGCCAACCATACCCTGCAGTCCTGTCCCTGTGAAAGACCTGCATGAAGCACATGATGCAGAAGCCTGCCCCATACCACAGGCACATCCCTCTCACCTCCCACTCTCTCTCCTGAGGCTGACGTTGGTCAAGCCCTTGATCCTCAACCAGAGACTCTCAGGAAGTGCTTCCATCACCTAGACTCAGCCAATAAGGGTTGTGGCGCTGTCTTTGATGGTCCTCCGTCATTTACCAAGGGCCACGACTTCTGTGAAGTGGGAAGATTCTCAGGTTCATTTCCTTAGTCCTTCTGTCCAGAGACCCCGTTACTTCTTCACCTTCATTTAAACCTGAGACTCATCCAAGACTCCCTCACGACACATATCATGGATATCCCTCCTAAGCAGGTCCGAATTTTAACCCTTCATCTCCACCCTCACCGAAGTGGTTAAAATCTTTTCCACTGCCCGCCAGGACTGTTCCAATACCTTCCCGATGGTTCCCTACCTCCGGCTTGCTCCTCTTAAATCCATTCTCCACAGAGCTGCCTGAATGATCTTTCTAAAGCATATGCCAAGTGGTACCACGGCCCAGTATAAAACCCTTCAGTGGTTCTCCACTCACTTCAGATGAAATACAAATTAGGGTAGGTCTTACCCAAAGCTATTGCTATTTACCTCTTCAGCATCCTCTTCTACACTTTCCAGCATCCACTTACTCACCTGTGAGGAATCTCAACTTGCCAGGGTCTTGCCCATGCCAGCAGCATCCTACTCCAGCACCCACCCGTGGGAAGCTCCCTGCCCTACCCCTTGTTCACATCTATTTATCCTTCGAGATGCAGCCTGGCTTGGTGCCTGAGAGCCCTTCTAACACGCAGCCTGGGCCAAGGCCACCATGGAGTTCCTAGGGATCATGTGTACCTCATTACTCTGCAAAACCTTGGTGTGCTCTTAGAGGACAGGTAGAGTTCATTCACCTTTGTGCATAGCCATGACACCTAGGTCTTGGTAGACACTCTTCAAGCAACGTTTGCAGAATCGAGCTGAACTTCACAGTTAGTTCCCTCCGCTCTTTCCAGCCTCTTACAAACATCTTATTCCTTGTGATTTCTTGCCTGCTACTCCAAGTTTTTTTTTTTCTTCCTAAATACAACCCAAATGCTTCCTCTCCAGGAGATCTCCAACAAATCCACTCATCCAACTGCTCCTCCTGGAATCCCTGGGTTCAACTGTGCTATGTCCCTTTCATCTGTCCACCTTATCTTTCTCTCTTCTCTGAGAAGTGAGGCTGATGCCATTAGACTGTTCTGCCCATAAGTCCTCCAACACGAGGCCCTTCCTACTCCCGTACTTACCCTTCTACCTGGAGAGCAAGGCCACCAGAACGGAGACTCGCTGCAATGGGATTAATGGGTGGTTGTTCAGGGACCTGCCTTGAGTTGCCAAATCGGACGTTTTGTTATTTTTGTAGATACACAAAGGCACACAGCTTCTTTCCCTTCGTGGCTATTCCATGTCATCTCCCCATGTCCCTCTTTGATGTCCTAGAATTCTATGGCTGTGAATTCAGGGAGGGTGGGGCACAGTCTCTGTCTCCCTCATAGGCCCAGCAGGTTGAAGCTCAGAACAGTCAGGCTGAACAAAAAGAAGCTTCCCCGTCTTAACTCCTTCCTTTTCCACCCCGAGAGAGGCAGCAGAGTGCGGTGCTCAAGTGCATCCATGCAGCAGCCCACTGGCCCAGTCCACCTGGGGCAAGGCGCCGCTTTGTAGAGTGAAGAGAATACCAATTTCAAGTAAGGTGCAGCTAGAACCGGTCTTCCTGCCTCCTCCTTCCTTCCATCCTCCTATTGACAGCATTCTAAGGACCAACCCTCCATGCTGTTTAAACTAGACATGTCTCACAACGCGCCCGAGGGACACAGGGATGACAGCACCAAGAATTATGGAGAACACCACAGATGCAGGGAACTTGAGGTCCAGAGACCTTCTTGAAACAAGAAAACATGAAACATGTTCAGGAAATAGGGAAGTGTTCAGGGAGAGGGGCAGCAGAGAAGAAGGCCCCAGGCAGAGGACAGAAAACAGGCTTGATGGAGCGGGTTTAGGGGAACGAAGATGGCAGACAGAGGCAAGAGACGTTTCACGCGATACCCAAACCCTGGATCCAGCTAAAAGGCACAAGACAACAGACTGGCTTTGTCGGGGCCAGAATGAGAACTGAAAGGAGGTATACCACCACCCGCCATCTATCAGACGTCGTTTTTTATGAAGGTTGTATCTACATAGCCCAGCCATCCAGGGAACTCACCGGACCTGACTGAGATAGATCTCCACGATCAGACAGTGGACTATCCTTAGCCAGGAATTATGCCAATGGTCATATGAACCATATGAGCCCAAATCCTCACTCCCCAGCCCAGCCAGGTCAGCATTTCCAGCCCACATTACGCTACTTGTCTGAGTTCCTCTCCGCTACTTGAAAAGGGCTGCGCTTTCATCAGAACTCGGCCTGGGTGCCTTGGCCAGTGCAGACTCCGCAGTAGGCACTGAGTGCAGATTAACCAGATGAGGAGATAACACACGCAAGGACTTCTAACTCAGCCTGCGCTGTAATCCTTCTTTTTGCAGCTTCTAAGCGTCAATCCTAGTTTTTCCTCTGGGGTCACATAAAATGAATCTAATTTTCTTCCACATGATAGTCCTTTAAGCATGAGAGGAGAGTTATGACATTCCCCCTGAGTCTCCTTTACTTCTGACCAAATATCCTTCATTCCTAACGCTGCTGCGGCTCCCACAGGCATCTTCCTGTAAATAGGCTGCGTCTTCTCCTCTCTTGACCCCAGACAGCCACTGCCGAATCCCTAACCTCTGTTCTCCTCGTAGCAGCATTGGGCACATAATCAACTCTGGCAGCATTGGGCACACAATCCTACCATCCCTCACAGATCATCCCAGAACGTTTCTCACTAAGGTCACTGGGGATAGAGTTCCTCAAAGCAACACTAGCCGTCTAGTCTCCTCTACGGGGTGGGCCACTGGGGATAGAGTTCCTCAAAGCAACACTAGCCCGTCTTAGTCCTCCTCTTACCGGGGGTGGCATTTATTGACCTATTTTTCCATGCTTAGGACTGGACTCGGGGATTTGCACAGGCCAGCCGTTCATGTGGTCCGCTCTTGAGCCTGCCTCTAGCCCTTAGCCATCTTGCCTCATGGGCCACAGTAGAACTTTCTAGTCTTAAAGCAGGGCCGTTCCTCACTGGTCCTGCGGAATCCACATACATGATCTTTCTATGACTTTCTACCTTCTGACATTTCTTCATTTTTAAAAATTATAATGACATCATTTCTGCCTTCCTTTTCCTCCCTTCAAGCCCTCCCATACACCCCTTGTTGCTCACTTTCAAATTCATACGCCCTCTCCCATTGATTGCTGTTTTGTGTGTGTGTGTGTGTGTGTGTGTGTGTGTGTGTGTGTGTGTGAAACAAACATATTCCTAGGTAAAACCCGTTCGATCTGTATAATATTACTTATATGTCTTTAGGGCTGACCATTTGATATCAGATAAACAACCGGTGTGCTCTTCCCTGGGGAAGACTATTTCTCCCCATCTCAGCATCCTTTAGTTGCCCGCCGCTCTTCGTTGAGGCCTCCTGGGCTTTCTTCTGTTCACATTAGCATGCCAATTGTTGTTGTCCTTGTTCAGTAGTCCTGTTGGGGAGACTGCATGGGTGTAGCTCCTGACATTCCTAGGAAACACAACCCCTGACTCTTACGGCTCCCTCTTCCACAACCATCCCTGAGCCTTCGATGCTGGGGTTGTATTGTAGGCGTATCCGCTGGAACTGGGCCCCACAACTTTTCATTCCGATTAGTCACATGATGTTCTGTAAAGCTCTCTGTCGGCCACAAAGAGTTTTCTTGAGGAGTGAGGACTTATCTGTGTGTTTCCAGGGTTTTGCTTTGGGCCTGTCTTCTCCTTTTGCTACTCTGGTGAGCTCATCTAATCATGTGGCCTACGGGTACACTTGCACATATTTGTGTATGTCTGATGGACACCAGAGGTCAACGTTGGCTATCTTTCTCTATCCTCTGCCTTATTTTTTGAGATAGGTCTTTCACTGAGCCTGCAACTTAGATATTCATCTCGCCAGCCAAATCGTAGGATCCTCCTGTCTTTCCCGGTCCAGTGCTAGGATCACAGGCTTGCGCGGCTGCACCTGGCTTTTCACAAGGGGACTAAGGATCTGAGCTCAGCCATCATATTTGTGTGGCAAGCATTTTAGCGACTGAGCCATCTCTCCTGCTGTTATTAGTTACGTGGCTTGAAACACCATTTCTTCCCAGGTCCCATCTCTGCTGAGAACGCCCCCTCAAGACCCAGTTGCATCTATCAGATGGCCTATTTAACATCTGCAGTTGGGTATCTAATTAGCAACTCACACTTAACGAAGCTCCCCGGGCTGGAGATGCAGTTCAGTAACAGAGTATACGCTCGGCACATAAGGGGCCCTGGGTTTCATCCCCGCAAGCAAAACCGAGCCCCCCGTCTTCACCCTGACCTTGTACTGTCAGTACGTAACAATATCACTCCTCAGAACCTAAGGCAAAACGTATCACCCGACTCTTACTTCTCTCTTACCTTGAACCCAGACCACCAGCTAGTTCTAAGTTCAAAGTAACTCTAGAGATGGGTGTCCTGGTGCTCGCCACCATTTTGTGCCTGGACAACTGGAGTCACCACGGTGAGTCCCCATCCCTTCCTAGGTCTACTTTGTTTGTTTGCTTTGGTTTTTGAGACATGGTTTCTCTGGGTAGCCCTGGATGTCCTGCAACTCACTTGGTAGACCAGGCTGACCTCAAACTCACAGAGATCCTTCTGCCTCTGCCTCCCGAGTGCTGGGACTAAAGGCGTGCGCCGCCACTACCCCGCCTTAGATCTACTCTTAACATAGCAGCCAGAGTAACTTTGTTCAAACAGAAGTTCTAACATATCGCTCCTCTGCCCACCTCTTCCCTCTCCAGACCCACAGATGGCTTCTGATACTGTTTAGAAGTCCTGGTCCTGAGGAGTCTTTCAAAGCCTACTCTCACACTAAAGAGCATGTCTGGTCTTCGTCCTAGTCCCTGGGACAGAAGTTCCAAGCTCTAAGGACCTCAGAGCGAGAAGAGTAGCTTTGTTGCTCATGCTAGATCCACAGCTGGTTTTTGTTTTTGTTTGGTTTCAATTTTGCTTGTTTGAGACTGTCTCATGTAGTCCAAGATGATCTGAACTGGCTATATAGCTAAGGGCAGCCCTGAACACTTAATCTTCCTGCTTCTACTCCTCAAGTGTTGGGATTAAAGGAGTGTGCCATTGGGCCAGCTCCACACCTGGGTTTATGCTAGGGAAGGCACTAGACTAAGCTGAGGTAGGAAGGCTAGAGGCTGCAAACTCAAGTGTGTAACCCCAGTAAATACCCCAGCCACTCAGGGTCCGAGCAGCATCCAGCTAGTGAATACATGACTTTATGAAGGATGTTAGTCTTGATTCCTCAAGCAGAGGACACAGCAGCTCCATTCGGACCCTTCTCGGATCTCCACCCACAGATCTCTTTGAAAACTCGAAGTATAGTACTTTTCTGAACTCTGTGAGTCATTTGTCCAAGTATCAAATCCATAAGGGTCAGGGGAACTCCTAAACTTGAGCTGAGACTGCCATGTGAAGTGCAGGGAATCTTAATTGGAATGTGCTGTTCGCCTTGTGAGATCTGCCCTAGTTCAGGGTGATAAGGGTCAGGAATGAACCATGGTCCTGAAGACTTCATTACTTGCACGTTGTACTTATGCACTCATGCCTCCACCCACTGCATCCATTACTAGTTCTTCCCTTCAGTTCACCATGTTAGTTCTTGCTCAACTATAACGGGCACATTCCTGCATCATACCTGTTCCTTTCTGTCCTTTGGACCTTTTCTAAGTTGTCGTCGTCTATGTAAGTTCTCCAGCCTGTTATGGTTTGGATCTTATGCATCTTCCCAAAGCCCACGCACTAAAGGCTTAGCTCCAGCCCATGGTGCTGCTGGGAGACGGTGAGATCTTTAGGAGGAAGAGTCTAATGTCAGGAAGTAAGATCATGGCAGGTAAGGCGATTGGGATTCGGCTCTTTCCTCTCTCCGCTTCCTGGCTGCTGTGAGAAAAGCAGCTTGGTTCTGCCACACACTCTCCACCACCATGTTCTGCTTCATCAACAAAGCGATGGGACCAAGCAACCACAGACTAAAGTCATGAGCCATTCTGTCCTTATAGGTTGCATAAATATTTGTCACAGCCACAGAAATTTGACTGACTTAAACTGTAGACCAGCCTTGCCACATCCTAGACTCTCCTCTATTGTTTTATTGTTCTCCATGACCTTTACCATTATCCAATGTATTCTTACTGTAGTTATTAATTGATCTACTGGATCTTTCCTTTATAGATCCAAGATGCAGGCATTTTCTTTCCTCATTTTAGTTATTACTATCAACATAGCACTTAGAAAATAGACCTGGACATTTAAAGCATTAAATGGATAGACTAGACTGTTAAAGCTTGCCTTCTGTTCTTTTTTTAAATTGTTTTGTTTTCTTGTTTGTTTTCTTGTTTGTTTGTTTGAGACAGGGTTTCTCTGTGTAACCACCCCACCCCAGCTGTCCTGGAACTCACTCTGTAGACCAGGCTGGCCTCAAACTCACAGAGATCCACCTGCCTCTGCCTCCTGAGTGCTAGGATTACAGGCATGCACCACCACTGCTTGGTAAGAAGTTTTATTGATCCACTTCTCATTCAAGTGGGTGTCCAGAGCCAGGCGGTTATTATGGAATATTACTTTAACTATGTAAAGATGTATTACCTTTGTTTATGTTGCAGAATATTACTTTAACATGTAAAAATGTGTTACCTTTGTTTATGTTGCAGAATGTTACTTTAATTATATAAAGATGTGTTACCTTTGTTTATGTTGCAGAATATTACTTTAACTATGTAAAAATGTGTTACATTTGTTTATGTTGCAGAATATTACTTTATGTAAAGGCATGTTACATTTGTTTATGCTGTATTTGTTTAACGATGTAAAGATGTGTTTCTTTGCCTGCCTAAGGCACCTGATTGATCTAATAAAAAGCTGACCGGCCAATAGCCAGGCAGTAGAAGGACAGGTGGGGCTGGCGGGCAGAGAGAATAAGGAGGAGGAGGAGTCTAGGCCTGAGAGAAGAGAGAAGGAGGGAGGCACAGAGGGAGAAAGAGAGGGAGACACCCGGGCCAGCCAGCCATGGAGGAAACAGGAAAAGTAGGACATACAAAGTGAAAGAAAGGTAAAGCCCTTAGGCAAAACATAGATGAAGAGAAACAGGTTAAACTAATTTATAAGAGCTAGTGGGACAAGCCTAAGCTAAGGCCGAGCATTCATAATTGGTAAGTCTCCATGTCTTGATTGGGGAGCAGTTTGGTGGTTCAGAGAAAGCCTGCTACAGGCGGCAGTGGTGGCGCACGCCTTTAATCCCAGCACTCTGGAGGCCGAGGCAGGCGGATCTCTGTGAGTTCGAGGCCAGCCTGGGCTACAGCATTAGTTCTAGGACAGCCAGGATTCCACAAAGAAACCCTGTCTCAAAACACCAACAAGAAAGGTGGGTGTCCAGAAAGGTGGAAGCTATCTCCAGATGTGGACTCGCAGCACAATGCCCAGGACCACCCCGTCCCCAGGGAGGACTTTACAAGAAGTTCAGCCTTGGTCTTGAGGCAGGCAGAAGTGGGCTACCTTCTGCTCTGCCACCCTTGAGCAGCTGCCTTTACACTGTGCCTCCCATAGATGGAAGCGTAAGTATTGCAGACATGGTGTGTTTGTACACAGGGAGGGGCCAGGTCTGTACTGCTTACTTTCTTATCTCTAGATGCAGCATTGCCTGTTCTCGAGTTCAAATCTTATGAAGGAATTCTTTTTTTAAAGATATTTTATTTTGTATACAGCATGTATGACCAGAAGAGGGCACCAGATCTCATTACAGATGGTTGTGAGCCACCATGTGGGTGCTGGGAACTGAACTCAGGACCTCTGGAAGAGCAGTCAGTGCTCTTAACCTCTGAGTCATCTCTCCAGCCCCCTGAAGGAATGTTTTATGTAGTTGTCTCAGTGAATCCTAATATCCACCATGAAAATTCATATCATTAATGCCATTGCACTGATGGAAATGTAGAGGTGAAAAGAAACTTAAAGAGTATGCCGATGGACTGCCTCACAGCCTCAGCGCTAGCACTATGAACACATACAGTTAATTCGTGTGAGCCTTGGTATTTTTTCATCTATAACATATGGCAGTAAAGACTGGATGAACCACGGTATATGAAGTGCTTAGCCTTGTACATGTTATGTAGACGAAGCTATTAGTAATAATTATGATTATAAATTGACATGAAACTTCACCAGCCCTTTTATCATCAACACCATGGTTCTCAGATCACATTAAGCTAGCAAACAGTTAAGCCTTCCCCTGGTGGAACGGAGCACATGGTGCACCCAAAGGAACAGCCACCACCCAACCCGGCATGAGTCCTCTCAGTCGTCCATGGCTGATCCGAGTGGACCATGTAGGGAACAGGAGGCTCAACCCACACTGCTATTCTTCAGTTCCCTGTTGACACTCAACCCATCCTACTCCCCAGGCCTCTCCATGGGCCACCTTTTCAGCTCTGCTCCCCTTCCTCCCTGAGCAGTGATCCGGGAAAAGCAAAGGCTTTCTCTACCTCCATGGGGCTCACTCACCAGTCTCAAGGAAGGTGATGCAGAGAAAAGGTCTCCAGGCTGCCCCAGGCTTCCCTGAGCCACGACATTCCCAGACACAGAGCCCTTTATCCCTGAAAGGGAGCAGCCAGGCAGAAAGACAAAGGCCATATCTGATTCCAATGGGGGTGAAGACCACAAAGCTGGGGTAGGGGAGCTTACAGAAGGGGCCAAGAAAAGGGCTGGGGTGAACTGGAGGAGGAGTGGGGGAGGGGCCGGGGTGAACTGGAGGAGGAGAGGGGGAGGGGCTGGGGTGAACTGGAGGAGGGAAGGGGGAGGGGCTGGCCTCGGCGTTCCTACTCTTCTCCCTGTACGGGAGGGTATACGGTGTCACGTTCACATTCCCAAGAAACTTTTCATGCAGGCTCTGCCCCCAGATACTCCAGTGTGACTCACTCTCACAGCCCCGTTATGTACACAGCATCGGATTCTTCCTCTCCTACCCTCAAGACAGGCAGTCCGTCCTTCACAGGCAGAAGACAAGAGGAACCGAGAGGGGCAAAGGCCAAAGCAGGCCGCCTGCCTGTGTGCCCCCTGGCTGCTGTCCACCTCCTTCCCTACAGAGCCGGGAAACTGTCCCAGCTTCCAGTGATGAAGACTGTAGTGTATGCAGTACACAGACTGGCTCTTAGGAGGGATTCAGTGAACAGCAGAGTGGTGTGAAGGTATGGGAATTATTAGGGAGCTCCAATCCCATAAGCTCTCCTGGTCTCTTCGCTCTCCTACTTCGCCTGAGGAAGCCAAGGCCATAAGTAACAGAGGAGAGTGATGGACAAGCTTGTGGGCCCAGGTGAAAGATTGCCAATAGTCTACCTGCCTCCCCAGGAAACGGGAGGGGAGAGGAGGGCACAAAGGTCAGCCTGACCCCATGCCTGGACCCTCTGACCTACAGGTCACCTGGCAACCCTGTTCGGTCGCTCCCCCATCTGAGTCGTTTTCCCCAGGGGAAGAGCCACAGGTCACTGTCACGAGCTCCTGGTGGTCTGGATCGCCCTCCGCTCTCAGGGTTGTGAGAGGTTGTCCTCGCTCTCTCTGCCCTCACCCCATGCATGCTTTCTTTAACATCGTACGCTGGTCGTGCGGGACACTGCCATTCCAGTAAACCTTGGCTCAGGTGTGTCTTCATATGAGTACAAGCTGGAGCCATGACCCGGCAGCCTCTGCAGGCCCTGGTCCTCTTTCCCATTCTCCTCACTTCTTCCCCTTGTGAGGAGGTTGGCCGGCCACGCACGCTTCACTACACTGTCAGGCCATTTTGTGTCTGTCCCTGCTGCCGGATGCAGGGCGGGAGTCCAGATCTTCCTCTATGCCTCAAGGCTGCACCCAGAAACTGGCTTACAGAAGGGGTCAGCTTGGTTAAGGGAGCAAAAGAGTGAGTGAGTGAAGGAAGGAAGGACCTTGAGGATGACATCAGCGCCCCCCCACCCCCACCCCCAGACCGGAGCAAGAGCAGAGGAACCTTCCAGAGGGAAAACATGCCCGAGAGACTCAGTCCCATACTCCCAGCAGGAGAACCTCCTGAGCATCAACTGTCGCTCTTCTTGGAGCTCTGCTTTTAAGCACATCAACAGCCGTGAGGAGATGGCATGGTTGCCAAAAAAACAGAAACCAAACACATCAAAACAAACCAAAAAAAACCCATAACAACATTACCCACAAGTGACAAACAGACTTCTCTCTCAAGAGCAAGCCAGACTCATTCCCTGCCTCTGGGACCTCCCTCAGAGCTCAGTACACGAACACATGTAGCAACCTCTAGGCCATCTGGAAAGGACGCCCTGAAAGAGGCAATTCATATCTCATAGGGCCAGGCAGTTTTTACATCTTCGGCGTATTCACACATGGAGTGAGGAGGAGCAGAGAAGAAACGTGCTAAGCCACGGGGTCTCTCCTCCAGGCCCGTGATCAGGGATCACGCACGATCCGAGGGGGCGCAACCCAGCCCAGCTTGAAGACTGGGTGCAGCGGCAGAGGAGAAACTGAGCACACTGCCCTACGGAGGCCCACTTTTCCTGGGTCCCTATCCCCCTGCCCCAGCTTGCCGGGCTCCGACATGCCACCTCATCCCACCTAGCCCTTGCGACTCTCATATCTTCTGACCCAGTCACAAGCCAATGCTACCGTCTCATCCACTGGCCACGTGGGGGAACAGGGGGGCTTTAAAGAGAGCAAACAGCACATGATGTGCATCCAGAGATTTTACCGCTGGCAATTTGATACAGAGAACTAAATGAGAACAAGGCTGTGGGGTCAGCAGAGGTAAAAGGATTTCCAAGCGTTTCCACTTCCCACTCTCACAGACAGTTCCGAGGCAATCTAGATCCAGGCATTGTCAGCAAAGCCCAAGCATTTATAATGCAAGACCAGGCAGCCTGAGCTTGGGAGGGGAGAGGACGCTTCAGCATCAGACGGGATGACAGGGAGGTCACCTTGTCCCACTCTCCCTTCCCAATCTGAAGTCCCCGTCCAGCATGTCCAGCATGTGGCCTGCAGGCTCCTCCTGAACCTGACTGCAGGGCTCACTCCCTCATGAAGCAGCGCTTTCTTTCTGCGGACAGCTCTACTGTTAAAAAGCAGTTCTTTACGGTCAGTGGGATACTGCCTCTCTATCTTAGGCTGGGGAGTGTTCATGAAGGACCTACTCTGTGTTGTGGTTCTAGATTCTGAATTGGTGAACAAGACAAAAGTCCTTCCTGGTGCTCATAGCTAAGGGCCCATCTACTTTAATGCCCCTTCCACATGACCCAAGATTTTTTCCTGCCCAGACCCAGGCAGAGAGATGGCAAGTCTGAGAAGAGATTCCTGAGAAACCTGGTGGGCACAGAGCCACACCCTCATCAGCTAGAGCCACCACCAGCGGCTGGCGTGGCAGTCCTGCTCTAGCTCTAGCTGACAGAGTAGATTTGACTCCTGCTGAGGAAGAGAGTTCAAGTGGCAGGGGGTCAACTCTAAGGTACTTAGGCCCTACTCTGGGCCCTGGGGAGAGGTCTGGGGACAGAGACTAGGTGCTACCTGAGAACCCCAAAGGGAACCTATGTGATGGGGAGCACTGTGTAGTCCACGGGAGGGTAATGCTTTCTTCCCTGGAAGAGGGCCACATCCTGAGTTTAAAAGGAGAGATGAGACATGATGGCTGACAAGAACCATGGTCACTTACTGTATAAATGTATACCAGGCATTCTGCTAACTATTTCATGAAAATAAATCCATCTCATGTTTACAATGCCTGGAGAAGGCAAAGGTGGCTAACTACTTTCACAAATGGAGGACCCCAGCTGGGCATGACTGTTAGGATCCTGCCCTCACTCCTCTGGGTCTGACGTCTTACATCATCAGCTGGCACTGATGACTACGTACCCACTGCATGGTCACGCAATCCCCGCCTTAAAAAGCCGGACACGGACTCTCTCTCTCTCTCTCTCTCTCTCTCTCTTCTCTCTCTCTCTCTCTTTTCTCTCTGCTCTGCTCCACCCCCCCCACCCCCCACCCCCCCCCCCCCCCCCTCCTTCCCTCCCCCACCAGGCCTGCCCCCCGCTTCCCTCCTAATAAAGCTCTAAAAACTAACATTGGGTTCTGCCGTGGCCCGTGACTTTTCTGCTGGTAACCAGCGCCACCAAACAGGGCCGTTTTACTATCAATGATGGCTCATGCCTGTGATCCCAGCTTGCAAGAAGATTGCTGTAAGTTTGAGGCCAGCCCAATACTAGCAACTGCTCTCTGAGTGTCGCTACATGGGGTAGGACAGGCACCATGGCCAAGAGATGCAGGGGGTCCCCCAGGGCATAGCTAAATCAGACCTTAGCAGAGGCCCCACTGTAGTTTAAGGCAGATCTACCTAGTGCCTCAGCCAGATAACAGCCACCCAGCCCACGAGCTGGACACCCTCACTCCCATTTGGTGTCCTCTTTGGTCTCTCCTGCAGAGTCTTCTGTAGACAGCTTGTTCTCCACCCCAAATCGTCTCCTCTTTCCCCTTTGAAGTCAGGGAACAGGGATGCGCTCTGCTATTGGGATACCTTACTCACCTGCCAGCCCAGCTTCTTGCTCTAAAATGGAAGACCCACCCCCCCAATAGGCTGACCAAGATTATGCCAGTCTCTGTCGGTAGGACTCGAAAGGGTCCACCAAGCCCCTCATCTTAGGGACTGTGCTTTATCCTAGGCAACTCACACCATCCAAAACCCATGAATTCCCCTCCACGGAGTCTGCTATTTTCCTTCTCGTAGACCCTGTCTATCTGGAGGGCTCCAGGAACCCGCCCTGACTGCTCTCACTCACCTACCCCCCCTTCACCACCCATCCATCCATCCAGGACATCCAGCCCAGTGCCTGCTGTTAGCTGAGTATCAAGCATGCCTCTTGTGCTAGAGTACTGTAAGTTTTAATACCGTAAAGGAGCCTTGTAGTCTTCATCCCAGAGTAGCTCCGTGAACCTCCTAAACTGCCTACTCTCTGATCTACAGTACCCGTCTAAACCAGCTGCACTAGGAAATATGCCTAGAACAATGCATGAGTGGCTGAGCAGCTTGCAACCCCTCACTATGAGTCTATGCTCCAGGGGGTTTGCTGGGCAGTGTGTGTAACTCTTACTCTCTAATGTGTGGAGCCAAGACTCGAGATTCCTTCTACATCGGAAAAAAACAAACAAGCAAGCTATTGGGATCCTTGGGATCCCTAGGATCCCTTGATCTGACTGCGCTTTAGGGAAGCATCTCTCAGAATCTTGGCTCAGAATATCTGTCAGGGTTTGAAGGCTAAGTGGAAGAAAACTTGTCAGCGCACAAGTCTACCTTTCGGTTTGGTGTAATTCTATAGGATGCTTTGCTTTCTAAATGACTCCTTAAGGGGCAAGAGCACGCCCCTCCAATGGCTGGGCTATGAACAAGATCTACAGAGTGGTACAAGCCTGTAATCCCAGCATTTTAGAGGCTGAGGCAGGAAGATAACCTGAAGTTCAAGGGCAGCCTGGGATTCACAGTGAGTTCCAGGTTAAACTGGACTACAGAGTGAAACCCTATCTCAAAAATAAAACAAACAAACGAATAAAACAAGGCATCCAAATATCCAGTGAGTGGTCTCCATCTAGCAGGGACATGGTCTAGCTCCTTCATCGTGAAGATCATATGAAAGCCTGTGAGATCATGGTAAAAAGAGCCACGGCCAGAGGCCCAGGTTTGGATTTCATATATATCCTCATTTCTCTAGACCTTCTAGCTCAGCCAGAAAGTAGGATCATTAATTCCTGTTTAGCAGACCTCTATGTAAATTAAAGTAAACAGTTCAACGGCAAATAGAATATTCTACAGGGCCTGTTACAGGGAACAGAGAAGGAACTCATAACTTCATTCTCTTCCCCTTGAATTCTCTCCTTTCTCCCTACTGGTCCACGGCCCACTTTCAGTTTCCATTGTAGGGCAGGTTCTTACACCATTCCCAAGCCCTTCTCTCCATTGGTGGAGGACAAATGCCATGGCAGGACTGTCTGAAGCTCTGCTGTGACGACATGTGTGTGCAGGTATGGCCACCGCAGCACACATAATCTGGACCTCCCTCTCTCCGAAGCACACTGCCTCAGGCTAAGTCTGAGGCGGCTGTTCTCCCAGGTTGCTTCTAAAAGAAAAACAGAATCTGGCAAATGGTAAGTAATTGACCCATCAGGAGGATGCTTAGGAGTGCCCCAGACAGGAGACAACGGCGGGCAGCTGCTGAAAGTTACCGCTTCAGTTCTAAGGGCCTGGGACCAGACACAAGCCAGGAAGAAAGGAAGGAAGGAAAAGAAGGGAAAGGCAAAAGCAATTTTTAAAAAGGCAGAAATAAATAAATAAAAGTACACACATAAACACCACACACATGCACACAAACACATGCACACACACCACACCACACATATGCACAACCACCATGCACACACATACATACACATTCACATATACCACACCACATACACACATACACACACACCACACACCACACACATACACACACACCACACACACACACACATACACACACATTCACATATACCCCCCCCACAATACACCGTGTTTATTAACTAGAATATACACATAATTTAAGTATTGGTTTTCTTTCTCCAGCGTGCCTTGATCCCAATCCCTTTTTAAAATGTGTGTGAATACTTTGCCTGCATAATTGTTGGTGCGCGGCATGCATGCCTGATGCTTATGGAGGCCAGAAGAAGGCATAGGATTCCCTGGAACTGAAGTGAAAGGCGGCTATGAGCCACCATGTTGGTGCTGGGAATTGAACCTGGGTCCTGTGGAAGAGCAGCCTGAACCATCTATCCAGCCTGCTTTGATTTTTTTATTAATGAGATAAAAAGAATTTCTTTGTATGTGGTATGGAAAACAAATGTATAGTCTTCTAGCATATCTGGATAGGCCCAAACCCTATCCAGGTCTGCTCTACCTGCCCACGGTGTAGGCCATCCACAAAGACCTCCTGTTCTTCAACACCAAAGGAACAGAAATAGCAAGAAATAATAATTGCTTACACTGATGAACAGCTAAGCACTCACAAATCACTTTCAAATCCATTTTAATTTTGAGCCATGAAATCTCAGCCCTAGGCAGCTGAATCTCAGAGACGCACAATGAATTCCCTGAGTTTTCACTGCTGGTCAGAGCCCACACGCCAGAGCCCACATCTGATTCCTCCCAACAGTTTGAATCTGAAACGTCCCCAGTGGCCCATGCGTTCAAAGTGTGTTCGCTCGTTTGTAGGACTATCGAGGAAGTGGCGTTGCCTTTAGGAGATGGGACCTACTGGAAGAGAGGTGGGTTACTGAGTGAGGACACTGGGATTCTAGGGTCCCTTCTTCTACTGTATTTGCATCCTATCGCCCAGGACATGAGCAGCTCCCTCCGATATGTGCTCCTGCTAGGACAGACTGCCTTGACATAAGCCCAAAAGTAACAGAGCCAGACAATCAAGGACTGAACCCTCCAAAATCCCTATGCTTTACAGTCATAGGCATCTTGTTGTAGCAATGAAAAAAATCAACACTACTGCTACACACTCTCTTCCTGTCAGATCACACTGGAAAGTAAAAGAGCTAGGTAAACAGCAAGGAGAACAGCCTTTCAGTCTGAGGCAATGCTATGATCCAGTTATAAACCTCTGCAATGTGAAGAAGGCCAAGTGCCTGGGTGGACATAGAAGTAGCCTGGAAAGTGTGAAAGGTGAGTCTGTAGGAAACTGAGGCAGCTAAGATAAAAAGAAGAATGACGAAGCTGAGACTTCAGCTCAGTAGTACAACACGTGGCTAGTATGCACGATGCCCTGGCTTCAGTCTCCAATACTGGACACCAAAACAAACCAACCACAGAATGAAGAAAATGGTCATCTCTCTCTGATCGAGAACTCAATGCTACCGGGCCGTGGTGGTGCACGCCTTTAATCCTAGCACTCGGGAGGGAGGCAGAGCCAGCGAATCTCTGTGAGTTCAAGGCCAGCTAGGTCTACAAAGCAAGATCCAGGACAGGCTACAAAAAAGAAAAAAGAACTCAGTGGCGTGGTGAAGAGCTGACAGGAGAGAGGACTGCAGCGGAGAACTCGAGAGAAGGCTGGAACAACTTCCTGGTGGGCTGCTGACAAGAGAGAGCCACAAAAATGAGCTTCTAGGAAAGGAAGAGCAGCCAAACCAACACCCCAAAGCTCCTGCCTGGCCCAGAACTGCAAGCTGTCCCTCCTAAGAGAAGGAGGTGGGGCTCGAGAGATGGCTCACTCAGAGAGTACTTGCTACTCTTGCAGGGGACTGCCCTTCAGTTCCTAGTGCCCATGTCAGAGAGCTGGCTTCAGCTCCCTGGGATCCAACATCCTCTTCGGGCATCCCCCAGCAGCCGCACTTACACGTGCACATACTCACACATAGTTTGTGTGTGTATGAGAGAGTAAATAAATAAAACTTTTACATCAATCAATCAATCTTTACAAAAAATGAAGGAAGTGCTGCTTAATGCATTTATTCAGACTCTCCTCTGTGCCAGATAGAAGCACATAGACAGACCCTCTACCTGGCACAATCCTGGTGGCCCAACTCATCATTGTTTCTCTGCTTTTCTTGCCCCTAACTGGCCCCCCTTCTCAGAGCAACAGAATCCTTGGTCCAACTTCTCAATAGTTCCCAACGGACCTATCCCCCGTTACATACCAAATACCTAATACTTAATTTTCGTCCTATCTTGCGTTCATGTGTTTTGCATATGTGTCATATGTGTGTGTGTGTGGTATATATTGTATGTGGCATATGTGGAGTTCATGTGTGGTAAATATATGATGTATGTGAGGTGTTCATAATGTGTGTGTTGGAGAAGTCTTGCTTATGTAGCCCAGACTGGCTTTGAATTCAGGCAATCTTCCTGCCTCGGCCAACAGTGTTAGGGTTATAGGTATGTGCCAACACACCTGGCTCATTTGTATGTTTATATGGATTTTTCAATTTAGATTTTAATTTTTTACATCTATCTATCTATCTATCTATCTATCTATCTATCTATCTATGCATTACACGTGTGCAAACACCTGCCACAGTGCCCATGTGAACAGAAGACAATTTTTTCAGGAGTTGATTCTCTCCTTCCTCCGTGTGGGTTCTAGGGAGGAAACTCAGGTTATCGGGCTTGGTAATAAGTGCCTTTCCCTGCTGCACCATCACACTGGCCCCTCTCTTTCATAATTCACTGGGTATCCTCAAAAGACAGGAACGTAATTTTTTTCCTCCATGTTTTCGCATTCAATGCACAAGGGATGATCAGTATTCCAAGTTCACAAAGATTCCAGAAGTCACCCAACCATTCAGACTCATTGTACAGGCATCCCTCCCTGCTGCACACCTGCAAGATAGGCACCGTTTTCTGATGGGAGAACCAGTGGCTCCCAAGGAAAGGTGAGGGTAGGGTGCAATTACACTTGGTGTCTCCTGATTGACACATCAACCCTGGGCCCAGTAAGGTGCCCAGCAAGTACCACTGGTAAATCTAGACCAACTTCAGTTACAAAAATTGAATCTGAGCTCTCAAGACCTCAAGGACATTTGTGTGTATGTGTGCATATGGTGGGAAGGAGAACAGAACAAAGGGAAGGAAGCAAGAAGGCAAAGAAATGGAAGAATAAAGGCATCTGCCTGAAAAATGGTGCTGGAAACGGAGGGAAGCTTCGTCCTTCTCATTCTACATTAGGGAAGACATCCCACCACCTGTTTCCCATTACAGCCTTCAATTCCCTTCTCATTCAGGGGACCTGAAGCACAGAGCTAGCTTGCTGATTGATTTAAGTTTAATTCATTTGTGTAATATCCCTATTCAGAGCGATGTCTAATTAACACTTTTGTTGGGGGGGGGGAATAAAACCTCCCATATTCATTAATGAATGGGGGAAGGGAGGAGAAGCTTTCCCAGGCAACAACCTAGAGTCTACAGGGCTGTTTGCCGGCTCTGTCTTAGAGATGTCTTAATGAGACATGTCTTCATAATGGCATTATTGCTCCCTTTGGACTGGAAGAAGCAAATGGGGCTGAGATCAGCCGGGGGAATGGAGAGTCCATGAGTCAGCACCCACACTCACGGCTGGGGACCTGGATTCTGGAAGCCGAACCCAGGGAAGGGGTAACTCTCTGAGCTGCAGAATACAATTCCAAGGATAAATCCACTTCTTCCTGGATTCCTCAGCCTCCCCAGGCTTCTCAGAGAGAAATAATATCATAGATTTGTTTATGACTGCACCATTTGGAACAGACTCTCTATAAATGTTAGTTCAGGAGTCCAGGGAAGCAAAAGGACACCAACGCTATCTCACAGGCAAAGACTCAGAGAAATCGAGGAACTCACCCAAAGTCACAGAGATAAGATAAGCGATGGCTAAGTGTGGCGCCCACATCTTCTGACTCAGAAACCTGGGCTTCTCGGGGAGCAGGCTTGATTGGCAGCTCATTAGACATGTGCTGTTGCTCTCCAGAGGCATTCCTAAAGCCCTGCTGGGGATGAATGCAAAGAAGGCATTAAGGTGTGAACTCCAGCCCCTAGTGATAAAGAACTCATCTAAAATCACCATAAAATCATCTATCTAAGCGTCCAGGGCTAGAGAGACGGCCCAGCGGTTAAGAGTATATATTACTCTTCCAGAGGACCGGAGTTCAGTTTCCAGGACCCATGTCAGGCAACTCCCAACCACCTATAACTCTATAACGCCAGCTGCAGGAAATCTGACGCCTTCTTTTGACCCTTGCAGGCATCTGCACTCACATGCACATATCTACACATAGACACACACGAGTCCACGTAACTTTTTTAAAAATACGTATTAAAATATTGTAAAATTATAATTACAAATTCTATTCATTTTAAAATCATAGTAAGAGTTTAAAGTGAAGATGGAGAGTGACCCATGACACTCAAAGGACTGTCAGAGGGGCCGATGGCCCTCCTGTAAGATTCAGCAATGTGGGGTTTATCTTTAACCATGCTTTCTTTCTACTCTGGGTTCTAAGTGTTCATCTGAGTGACCTCTGGTGACCTGATTACCCTGCTCAGGCTTCTATTTTATGCCTGAAAAAGAAGACTCATAAACCACGCTTTGCCCAACACATGAGGATTTGTTGAGGTCCAATATGCATAAACATATTGTAAGAAACAGTGGCCAAAAGACGATACAGAACAGGACCTGTTTTCACAGCTCATCAGTCTGCGCTTGAAAATTTTTGTACCCGTGTGCATTAACTCCTGAAAATATAAATTAAAATCTCACAAGAATACTTCAGCCCTCAGGTTACACATTTTTACACATATAATCTCCCTCAATGCTCTGGGCAGTTCTGCGCGGTAGAGATAATTTTCCCAACTGCATATGAGGCACGGAGACTGAGCACACTCCGATAAGTCGGCCAGTGTCAGCTATGTGACTAAATATTCGATGGTCTAGGATTAAAATTCTTATCTTTCTGATTTCAGAGCCGCAATCTCACACCTCCCTACATTAATTATAGATGCCTAGTCTATCTTAAAAGCTCAATGGTAAGAGATGAAAATGGTATATGTTGAAGAATAGATTTCACTATATTGCTACCGGTGTGTTTATGTGGGGGGGTGGGGATGGGGCTGAAACTTTCCCCATAGTTATCTAAACATAGGACTCCTGTAACTATTTGCCTTACAACCAATTCAACTGTCCACTGGCTGCCCAAAGAAAATTGTTTAAAAATTATATATACACATACTTAAGAAAGAAAGCATTTATGTGTATACGCACTTGGGGAGGATGGTGGCAGCTTTTCTTCTTCTTCTTATAGAAAGAGGGAGGGAGAATTAGAATGGCTATTTAAAAAGTTGTCCTGTTGGGCTCAGAGGTTAAGAGCACTGACTGCTCTTCCAGAGGCCCTGAGTTCAATTCCCAGCAACCACATGGCGGCTCACAACAATCTGCAGTGGAATCTGATGCCCTCTTCTGGTGTATGTGAATACAAGTCGCTCACATGCATAAAATAAATAGATAAATATTTAAAAAGAAAAAGAAAATGTTGTCCCGTGGTCTGGCAGCAACTTGCCTCACACAGTCTTGAACATATAGTAGATCCTTCTTTTAATTCTGCTGCCTACTGCCCTATACAGCCAATCCATGTCAATGCCTCTGGCTTGGACTACAGCCCAAGGCAGGCCAAGGTGGGTGGGATATATCTTCTCATGTCCCACACTGAGCCAGACACAGTTATGTGCTTAATAAAGGCTTGTGCCAATAACACCAAGATAAATATCATTCGTTTTTAACTTAAATGGAAGCAAAGCCTCTGGGCAGGGTAAGTTTACAGTGCCATACAGTAAAACACACACTTATGCTTGGAGAAGGTCAGGGTCAGCAGCTGGCCTCTCTGTCATGTGTTTACCTACTGGAAGACAGAGATAATATCTACTCATAGGGTTGTAGTGAAAATTAAACATAGAACTATGAACTCCTTACTAAAGGGAAAATCATTATGTATCAATTACTTTAAAAAAAAGAGACACTAAGGATACATATTACTGTCACAGTACTTGCCTAGCACACACAAGCCCTTGGGTTTGATATCCAGCCAAAAATAAAAAAGGAGAAAAATAAATTTAAAAAATAGTAAGTGGGCAAACCCCTAAGATACTGTAGTCCCCAAACTTCCAACAGGAAAATGCCTCCTGGGTTTTGTATCCCCAGCCTCGGAAACTACTTCGCTCAGCATGGTCACTGTGCCTTCCCTAAAGCCTGGTACATCAGCGAATGGGAGGAATAAACTAGAGAGAGTCCTAAAGCTTGCTGCACCCAGCTTTGGGAGCAACTAAAGACAAAAGGAATAGCCCAAGTTCTTCCTAAATTCCGGAAGGAGCACTTCATACAGCTCCATACTGCCACAGCCACCACTACCGCCACCGCCACCACCACCGCCACGCCAGCATTAGGTAGGCAGAAATAACAGACAAGTTAGAACAATCACTGTGCCGTTCACTCGGAGGATCCAGGGGACCTTGAGCAGGCAGACGAGGCCAACCAAGTCACGGCTTGGGCTAGGGTGAGTTTTATAGAGCTGGTTTGATAGGAAGTGACGGTCAAGGATCAGAGGTGGAGAAAGACAGGGCAGACAGAACAGACAGTCAGTCCATCTGGAACGTGTCAAGCCTGGTGACCGAAGTGAGTGGGCCCCACCTTGGGGACTATGGAGTAGAGAGGTGGGATGGGAATAACAGAAATAGCATTAGCTCTCCTGATAGTTCACGGGGGTGGGGGGGGGGGGGGGTGAGAGTGGAGTATGCTGAAGTTTCTAGACTACTCCCTGGGGCTTCCCCAGCCCTGTCCCAAAGACTGAGATCCTATTTTTTTTTTAACTTACCCTGAAGGTGGCGTCTCCTCCAGACATTCTAATGAGACCCGATTTCTGCTGCTCAGAGCTTCCTAGTCACGCTACCCACGTGCTAATTCAGCATTTCCTGCCTTGCTCTGAGAGGACCTACTGTGCGCCAACCTGCCAGCTGGTCCTGCCATCCAAGAGCTCTAGACTTTCTGAGAAACCAACAAGCAAACCACCAGCCAGTCTGATTCTAAACCCACTGTTCTGTCACATCCTGTCTGTGACTTTGGATAAGTGGCTTAACTTCTCTTTCTGTGTGTTGGACACTTTTGTGTAATGGGGCTAATTAAAAAAAAAAAATCTCCTAAAATCACTATGAAGGTCGGTGAATTAACATCACTTAGGAAGGTGCCACCAACACATGGCTTGTGCATGAGGAAAACAACATGCAGGAATTTACTCAAGACCCAGCGGATGATGATAATCAAGTTCATCTGACTTGAAAACTCATGTTCTGCCCCGTTTTGGTCTCATCTCTTCCCAGCTCTCAAGGTGTGTTGTCTTCCATCTCTCACGCACTTGAACTGGCTTGAAAACCCTTCACGGAACAGCACCTCCAAAGCACCTTCCCGTACTCCACGGGACCTCGATGGGTCAGCCAGAGAGCTCAGAACAGGGAGCAGACACAGAGAAGAGGACCCCCACAGAGGTGCTGGAGAAGAAAGCCCTGGTGGCAGCCATTTCCTTTTCCCCTCACGTGAATGTTAAGGGCCCCAAGGTCCAAGCAAATTCGTGCACCCTTCTGTCGTAGCAGCCAGGTTAAGTGTGAGTCTGCTTCCAGAGAGTCCTGGTGAGGACCTTGTGCGCCCTACCGTCATGGTTAACCACAGACCCTGTCTGCCCTGCCCGCTGCTCTATCTCCTGCTGCAGCCCTGGCTAGCTCTGCCTCCTTTCCTTTTCTGCAGTCCTGGTCCACACGCCCCTTCCAGCCCCACCTAACTCTCTTCATTGGTGGTGTTCTCTTCTCCACTTTCCCTGTCTTCCTGTTTCCTCCCTTCCTGCTCTTATCCACACACCCACCTTCCTCCATGCTTCCACCTGTGTTTGTGCACAGTTCTGTCTTGGTGAGACAGCTTGGGAAACTCCAGGAGGGCAAGGCTATCATTAGTGTAGCCCAAGTGCCACTTGCTAGCACTGAACAGGAAGCCCAGCGACAATTTTAAGTTCAGAGAGTCGTGGTTAAGGAGACGCCCCTCAAGGATGCTGTTTCCACACGGAGGCAGCGCCACAGGCTTTGTGTAGAGTCGTCAGAGGTCAATCTGGTGACAGGTGCCTGCCAGCCACACCTAGGCTGCCACATCTGTTGTTAAGGAAGTCTAAAGGGAGGACCTTGTTGGGATGGCTTCTTCCTGTTAGGGCAAGAAATTCCACCTTCTGAATCTCTTAGCTTCACTTAGCTACACTACCTCCAGTTTGAATCCTGAAGCCAGTGGGGCTGAAGGGAGGGAGCTTGTCACAGGGAGAACGTCTGACTTTTCTCCCAGCCTGCCTCCTTCTTCAGTCCTCCTCTGAAAACTTCCATTCCCATGTACGGTTTTCTTTTTTTCTTTACTTTGTTTTTTCTTTCTTTCTTTCTTTCTTTCTTTCTTTCTTTCTTTCTTTCTTTCTTTCTTTCTTTCTTTTTTGTTGTTGTTGTTTTTGTTTTTGAGACAGAGTTCCTCTATGTAACAGCTCTGGCTGTCCTGAAACTCACTTTGTAGACCGGGCTGGCCTCGAACTCACAGAGATCCGCCTGCCTCTGCCTCCCGAGCGCTGGGATTAAAGGTGTGCATCACCACCGCCCAGTGCAGCTTTCATGTATGGTTTCCCATAGCTGGAGCTGAAGACCTTGCCACAGTCACCCTCAGGGGCTCCAGCATTTCTTACAATGCAGGCCCTTGTCTCTGTTCTCTCCTTCCTTTTACTCCACGCTCCTTCTCCCCAGATGCTGTTAAAGGGAGGGGTGTCCTTCCTAGCGGTATAACTCAAGCATCTCTTTTCCATTTTCTGAAATTGCACTCCTTTCAAGAAGCCTTCCAACTGACCTGACCCCAAATATGGAAGAGATCTAAGGAATTATTTCCTTCCATCTTTATCTGCACGTAAGACCCTGAGTGCCAGAGCAGTTACATACACAGATGCGGTGGTTTCAAAGACCCCCATAGACTCCCATGTCTGAATAATTGGTCCCCAACTGGTAGGACTGTTTGGGAAGGATTGGGAGGTGTGGCCTTGTTGGAGGAAGTGTGTCTCTGGGGTGGGCTTTGAGGTTTCAAAACACTCAGGCCATTCCCAGCGTTCCCCCCCTCTGCCTCCTGCTTGTGGATCCAGATGTGAGCTCTCGGCTGCTGCTCCAGCCACCTGTCTCTCTGCTCTCACTCCGCCATCACAGACTCGAACTCTCCGGAAGCCCAGTTAAACTCCTTCTCTCATAAGCAGCCGTGGTCATGGTGTTTTGTCACAGCAATGTACAAGTCACTAAGACAGTCCACAGGGAGCATCTGTTGCCAATGGGAGAAGACAACGTAGTCTCCTGATTCTTCTGCTCTGCTCTCTCTATCCGGCCAAGCTGTCTGCTACTCAAAAAGCGACAATTGTTGGTCCTGTCTGGTGGACAAGACATTCTCATTATTCCACCTCCTGTCTTCTGCCCTAAAGTGCCTTCCTATGTATTCGATCTCTTTGCTATATTGGATATGAATGTTGTTGGTCTTAAAAAGTTACTTAACTGTGAGCTCCTGGAAAGCCAGTAAGCACATTGTGTTCATCTCTGTTTACTCAGCACCTAACCATACCTGGCGCTCTATGAAGGCCTGCAAAATTGACAGTAGAATGAAAACATATTGTGGACGTCTAAAACAACAGATTTGGGACTGGAGAGATGGCTCAGAGGTTAAGAGCACTGGCTGCTCTTCCAGAGGTCCTGAGTTCAATTCCCAGCACCCACATGGTGGCTCACAACCATCTGTAATGAGATCTGGTACCCTCTTCTGGCCTGCAGGGACACATGCAGACAGAACATTGTATACATAATAAATAAATAAATCTTTAAAAAAAATAAAATAAAATAAAACAACAGATTTGCATTAACAGGACGGTAAAGGGGGTTCTTTCTGGAAACAAAATGGCAAAGTATGGCACAATCCATGGAAAGGCAGCACTCTCCCACACTCTCCAGCATCCCAAAGGACAGTTGGGCTATAGAAAGAATCGCTGTGGACACAACTTGAGCTTTTGCCCTTTCCAAGATTAAAGGAAAATGGCATGACCTTCCAGGCCAGGGATTTTGCATCTGGGTGGAACACTTCATGGCTGCAGGCCAAACCAAAAAGAACTTTAGAAGTCACCTGGGAACCCTATCATTGAGTGAGCCCAACCAACTCTTCTCTGCCCCTCCCGTTCTGGGTTCAAGATCTATCCTTACTTGACCCACGCTGAACATATTTAGATCAGGGATCCTGGAAAGGCGGAGCCTGGAAGGCGGCTGGGCCCCCATTCACTTTAGCAGAAGCCCCGTAGAAACCCTCACACGAGGCAAAGGAGAGTAACAAACTCGGTGGATGGGTGGGAGAGCAGAACCTGCCTGAACCTTGACCCTCCCTTCCATCAAGTTACTGCACTGCCTCACCAAGTCTAAGATTGTAGGAGCAGTTCACTTTTTCTCAGGGCCTTCGATTTCGGCAGAAAGGAAAGATCTCGGGCAGGTCCTGACTTTTAGGATGAACACATCTGCAGCCCGGATGCAGAGGTACGTTAAGGTCACTCCCCAGAGCAGCTCCAGGAGCCAAAGACAGTAGGTGGGGCCAGGAACGCATCTCAGTGGGCAGAGTGCTTGTCTGATGTGTAAGGAGCTCTGGGTTCCATCTCCGGTCCCACATAAACTGGGTGTGCTGGCACATGCCTTAAATCCCAGCCCTCAGGAGACAGAAGCAGGACAGAAATTCAGGTTAGCCTTGACTAGGTAGTGAGTTTGAAGCCAAGGCTACATAAGACCCTGGGAGAAACACACACACACACACACACACACACACACACACACACACACACACACACACACAGAGCCCAAAACAAAACAGTGGGGTGGAACTTAGCTATAAAAGACCTTTGCTGGAATAGAAGTCAGCAGTCAGGTCTTACAGCCAGGCTGGGTCAGAGTAAGCTGTGTGCTTTGAACAGGTCATATTTCTTTTCTGGCCTTCAGTTTTCAAACTCAGGGACCAGATCACCTCTAAGGTCCCTTCCAGAATGGATATCCTGGAACAGGGTAGGTATTCAGCACAGTCATTGCTGCTATGAGGTTCCCTTCTCTGGACATCTCTAAAGTTGTCTACATCCCTCCGTCCTTCCAGCTTCAGGGGTGAAAAGGGCCCTTTCTATAATCTTGGATTCTTGCCTCCTCCCTCCACTGGAACGTAGCCTCTCCAGCAGCAGTAAGCTGACCTACTGGTCAAGAACCTACAGAAGCTGCCCACTAAGAATCCAGGTGCTTAAGGCTTTACCAAGCCTCTCCCCACCCCCAGGCACAGCCACAGGCACTTACACACCTGGAGTGGATTTCCTTCTGCAACCCAAAACTGTTGGCTCCTCTGAGCCTTGTGAATTTAACCTCTTTCAGGAAGCCTAGCCAAACCAGTACCGTCCACATCACAGCCAATCCTATTTCCTGTCTCTCTGGTGTTTAACACCTTGAGTCACATATCTGCAGTTGCTTACATACATATATGATGTGTACATATATCATATATGGTGTTAAGCACCATATACATACAAACATACATATATACATATATGTGTTTAACATTTTGAGTCACCTGATATGTATCTGCAGCTGCTTACATACATACATGATGTTTACATATATCATATATGGTGTTAAGCACCATATATGTACACACACACACACACACATATATATATAATTATGGTGTTTAACACCTTGAGTCACATTATATGTGTCTGCAGCTGCTTCCTTACATATATGTAAGCATGCATACATCCTGGTAACAATGGGCATTCTTCTGAAAGCTGCAGGTTAACAGTGGGGTAAGGAAAGCCCTATATGTTCCCTTCCACAACTGTCATGGTAAAAACACACAGATATAACTTATTATGGGAAGCAAATGGTACTCAGTCAAAAAAGAAAAACAGAAATGTATGAACTTTTCTCTCCACTCAGACTCGAGCCTGCAGCGGCCCAGCACCCCCGTGTTAGCACACACATTTAATTCCAGCACTGGGGAGGCAGAGGCAGTCAGATCTGTGAGTTTAAGGCCAGCCTGGTCTGTATCTTGAGATCCAGGCTAGTCAAGGCTACCTAGTGAGACTTTGTCTCAAAACAAATAGCCCAAGCTGGGTGGTAGTGGCGCACGCCTTTAATCCTAGCACTTGGGAGGCAGAGCCAGGCGGATCTCTGTAAGTTTGAGGCCAGCCTGGTCTACAGAGCGAGATTCAGGACAGGCACCAAAACTACACAGAGAAACCCTATCTTGAAGAACCAAAAAAACAAAACAAAACAAAACAAAAAACCACACAGAAACAAACAAAAAACAGATAGCCCAACTTTGTCATGTTAGGAGTCTTGGGAGCCCAAGGAGGTTAGCTAGTTGATGCCTCATCCACGCTCTGGATATTCAAACCAGAAGAGTGAACTGGCTAAGCAGAAAGTTAACATGGAACAGCAGGGTGATTTCTGCTCTCTCAATGCACCCTGAGTCTTGGTCACCCTGAGAATGGGGACATAACATCCTGAAGAATGAAAAGATCTCATAGTCTCATCCCCAAAATGAAGAGCCGGGACATGGCATTTTTGACTCCATGTTTGAGGCTTTGGTCGAGATGCCTCCTTGATGCCAGCCCACACTGGTCATTTTTAGGCTGCTGTTCAGGCTGGGTGCTCAATACTTGGGTTCCAGCTCAGCCCAAGTCCAGAATCTGTAGCAACTAAAAAAATTACAGTGGCCATGGTCCACTGCTTCTTCCTCCTCAGACCCCACAAATCCTCTGCTCTTAAAGAATCGCTATTATCATCAGTAACGGAACACACATTTCCATCATCTATACCATCTATCGTGCCATACCAGCAGGGGATGGGCAGTACAGAGGTGAGCTCTGATGGGCACTGGGACTCATGGTGGTGAATTTTTAGCAGCAACTATTATGTTCTAAGGAAAGTAACACACACACACACACACACACACACACACACACACACACACACGCCACACAGTTTTCGTCTTCTCAGAGAACATGAAGTGTGAAGGGCTGAGCTGGAAAAAAAACCAGACCGTGCATTGAACATCCATTAGAGACCTGCCAAATGGATAATCCAATCCCCATGGACAGGGACAGTCACCCAACAAGGTTGCTTCTCTTTACATTTTTTTTTTTTTGGTGGTGGTGGGGGGGCTTACTGCATCGCGGTCACTCCGTCACTCTGCTATGAGGTTAATAACATAACCAAGTCACATTCTGTCCCCTAAAGAGCACAGGGCAGTAAACAGCTAGCTCACTCTAGTTCAGCGGGGACAGCATCTACCTAAGTACAAGCAGTTGTTCCGGGAGCCCAAGGGGATGCATCGGTGATTCTTTGGGAGAGTGCTCCCCGGAGTGCTTGCAAGATGCCGCTGGAAGGCAGACACAGCCGAGGGGCTCTGGACTGCCCTGTCTAGGTGAGGTGCAAACAGACCCCTGTAACTTGGTTCCCCACTAAGGCAAAGCAAATGCTGTGGGGAAGTGCCCCTCCTGCTTGCTCCACCCGGCCATCCTTATCTCTCTCCACAAGGAGCTCTTAGAGCTTCTTCTCAAGCCAGTTCCTTCCCACTCACTGAGAGCTGGGGGAAAAAAAACAACCACCACCAAAAAATTCACCCTGGGAACAAATTCCTGTCCGAGTCCACAACAGTCTATTTTCAAACTTCAAAATTACTCAATTCAGCACTAATTTTCCTGGGCTTCCCAGATCTGGGACTTTTTCTCGGGGAGGACTCTTACAGTGGGGGCTTTTGTTCCAGCCAGCAGCCCCTCCACAAACCCTTTTAATTGAGCCCGTTTTAAAACAAAGGGAAAAGAAGCCGGAGAGGAGGCAGCTCTCTTTGCCTCTAGCCTCTTCCCCTGGCTCTGCGGTTAACACTCAGCAATGATCCTACAAGCCTGGAATCTGAGGAATTTCCTGCCCTGTGCTCTCTGGAAGAGCTGAGAGAGACCTAGCAATTAGGCCTCCAGTTTCCATCCCTGCCTTCCTCCACCACAGCGCGCTGAGTGAAAAGCTGGTGGAGGGGCCGGAGAGGACTGTGTGTGTACCGTGTACCGGTCTGTGGCTGAGACATTTGTGCCCAAGGTCCCTCCCTCCCTCCGATCTCTTCCAGTCGCTCACACCTTTTCCTTTGCCTGCCTAGAGAGAGTGCTAACAGTACAGGATACAGAGCTGGTAATCCTTCCTGAAGCCATCTTGTTTTTCTGTGGTTGCAACTCAGTGTTTTTCTCCCCCAGCACGACAAGAGTTAAGGCACCCCTCAGAGGTTTGTCCCACCCTCTCCAGTCTATCGTCCTTCGCCCTGCGCCCACATGCTCATCATGTGTTGGTGTCTTTGATTCATGCCCTTGCACAGTGTCTGTTCCAGGGACTGGGTCACAGGATTGCTCCTGGCAGTGTGTCAGCCTAGGGGGTCTTCTAAGAAGCAGGGTAGAGGCTACGGACCTCTCTGTTTTGGTTCAAGACGGAGACAGAAGGGCATGGACCATAGGAAACGTGGGTGCTGCCGCAGCTGAGCAGCAGAAGCAGATTTCTCTTCTACTTAGGTTTTGTTCAGGCTAACCTTAAAATCAGTTCATACGCTGTCTCGACATATCAATTGGTGGCTGGATTCCAGGTACTCGGGCAAAAGCAGCCTGGGGTTTAAAAATTTGCCACAAATAGTTCTTAAACTGGCCAAGCCGTGCCCTTTGCAGACCCTGCTGGGAGCTCAGCATCTGTGTGGCCTCCTGATGCTGGAATCCTGACCCCCCGCCCCCGTCCTCCCCCACTCTTCTCTCTGGACTCTAAAGATCCCTGCAATCCAGAGTCCTCCAGGGAGCACTTCCTCAGTTTGATCGGCTCACCTCGTCTCTCCCTAGTTTACCTGGAACTCACTATATAGCAAAGGCTATTCTAAAACTCATGATCCTCCTGCCTCTGCCTCTGGAGTGCTGGGTGTGGACCAGACCTGGCTAGTTGTCTCACTATTGATAACCGTCAACAATCCTTCATGCAGCCCTCCACTGTCTTTACCCAATCAGAGGGCATCCCTGAGTCCCGTCTGCCCAAGGTCTTAGGTATGCTAGTAGTTGGAATATGACTCCGCTCCTTCCCTCTCTGCCCAGAGCACCAGTGCCACCCATCTCAGGCCTTGGCGGCAATGGTGGCCCAAGTATACTGCCCACGTATGCTGCCTAGCCCGACTATTACCACACTTCAGCTCTGCTCACTGGCTTCTCTTTCCTACTCCACAAACCCTAGGCTAGGAAGACAGCCAGCCCTCAAGGCCTCGAAACCCCTGGAATCTCTGCAGACTCTTGACAATTCTGAGGCTGCATGGAATTAAAAATGGCAGCTTCCTGCTTCTCTTTCCCTTCCCACCCAGTCTTTGCTCTCAAAACATTCTGCGGGTCTCAGAGGAACCAACCAGACTCAGAAGCCCTCCACGACTTCAATGGGAATGTCCACTGATCTACAAATTTCCTCCATCTCAAGATATTTGCCTTTTGAGGGCCAATTGCCAGCTCCTCCACCCCTACCCTGCCCTCACATTCCCTTCAAACAAAGCTTTCCTGTCAGGTTTTTGACCCTGATGAAGATTTTTTAACCGAAATCTTTTTTTAACCCTTTCCTTTCCCCCTTCCTCTTTTAATTCTGAAGGGTCTTTTGTCTTCTAAGTCAAATAGCTCAGACTGAGAGGGCCGGATATTTTTTTCTCTCTCGTAAGTAATAGGGAAAGAAATCGGGGAGGGGGCAATAGAGGAGGTGGGTACAGGCCCGGCAAATTCAAGGCCAGCCTGTGCTATATGAAAGCCTTCCTCTAAGAATAAAAACAAATAAAAAAATATGGGAGTGGGCACCAACTATAAAATTATTTTCTTCCTCAAAAACCTACTTAAATAAAAACAAAAAGGAAGGCCTTGCAATGTGAAAGGAAAAGAAGACATGCCTCCCCCCACCCCAAACAAAAAGGAGAGGGGAGGCAAAATAAGGAATGGAGAACAAGGGAGGCCTGTAGACTCCTTTAGGAAAGGAGAGATGAGATGCCCTTCATGGCATGTATCCGCCGAGCAGCTTCTCACCTGGATTCCCATCCATAGCACACAGGAAAGCTGGCAAGACTTGGTCTACCCACCACACCTCCAGGATCTCACTGGCAGCACTGAGGAGCCAAGGTGGGATTCAATGACCAGGGCTCCACAGTTCCTCCTTGCCCCCGCCCCCAGGAGGAAATGAGAGATTGGTGGGGAACCAAGGGACAAAAAAGAAACTGAGTTAGATAGAGCCAGTGCCCCTTAAGGCAGGCGGCCCCCGCTGAGAAACAGGCACAGCTGCTGCAGCTCTTCTGTCTACTCTGTCTTCTGGAGACACCAAAACCAGAATCAATGAAGTGCTGTCAGCTCTCAGGGATCCATAGGTTCTCACCCTGAGGATTATCCATGGGAGAAAAAAAAAAAAACTTTATCCCAGGCAGGCTTTTACACCCAGAATGTTTGGGTATGAGCGAGCAATTAGAAGCTTGCTTAACTAGCATCCAAGCCAATTCAAAAAAGCAAACAAACCTGGATAATGTCCTCCTACCGACACCATGCATTCCACAGTGTGTGTGGAAAAGATTAGAGAAATCGGGGTAGTGGGCATTAAGAACATCGAGGCACCTCCCCTCTACACAGTCCAACTGGGTGTTAACTGAGGTGGCCTTCAGTCTGGAGAGCTCTCTGAAGTCTGGTCCACCTTCACAGAGCCTCTAAAGCAAGGCTAGAGCCTATTCCTGTTACTCGTTCCCATGAAACAGTAGTTGGCGTTTTCTCTGCTTTCTGACTACTTGCCGGGCACTAGGCTGTGTTATACAGCTTAACTCGTTCAATTCGTTTATTTGCTCCATAAAAGATTTGAGGCAACATAAATGGACACATCTGGTCAGTAATATAAAAAATAAACTAAGAGGACAATAGTGAGTGGGAATAGTGGAGATTAGGAGCGGGGAAATCACTTAGATTGCAGTAAAGCTCTCTCTCTTTCTCTCTCTCTCTCTCTCTCTCTCTCTCTCTCTCTCTCTCTCTGTGTGTGTGTGTGTGTGTGTGGTGAGAGAGAGAGAGAGAGAGAGAGAAGAGAGAGAGAAGATGATGTACTAAAAGCCTCATCAAAGATGACCTGTGAGGGTCAGTCCAAGATTTTAAGCAGCCAATACAAAAAACAAAAAATTCAAAATTCCTGACATAATTTACACATCTTAAAAAATATTTTATGTGTATGTATGTTTTGTCTGCATGGGTGTCTATGAACCACATGAGTACATGGTGCCTTCAGGGGTCAGAAGTCACCAGATCCCTTCAAGCTGGAGTTACAGATGGTTGTGAACCACCATGTGGATGCTGGGAACGGAACGAAGGTCCTCGGGAAGAACAGCCAGTGCTCTTACTGATGAGCCATCTCTCCAGCCCCAATGTAGACATTTTGTGGGAGGGTGGGGGAGAGCATACATAAAAACTAACTGGAAGTACCACTACAGAACTTTCACCAGTGGGTCCTCATAAAAGACACTCTCATGTAGAGCCATATCCTGAGCCACACCCCTATCATAAGGGTAATCAAGACTAAAGCAGAACACTGGCGGCACAGGCCAACACTCAGCTCAGTCAGGGCAGATCTCGAAGGGGCAAAAGCTATTTGGTTTTGATTCACAAGTCACTGCCCTGGTGCCCGGCTCCCTAAGGACAAACTTGAGAGTATTTCCAGAAATGGACTAGAGGTGAGCATTGGCAGAGGAATTAGAGGTGATGCTAAACATAGACAGCCCAACAATGCCTCTAGGCGTAAAGGCTGCTCCTTTGGACCTTTGGCAGGACAAGGCAAGAACCCTGCCACCAAAGGCTGGGGCAGGCTTTCCCTGCAGCCAGATTTCTCTTCTTTATTTCCCACCTTGTTCTGAGGAGCCGGGACTACACAGGGCAGAGGACGAGACAGACGTGGCGTGGCTGTGGCTGGCGTTCCCGGCTGCCTCTTTGAAGTTTTCTTGGTGAGCAGGGGATGGGCAAAAGATGGATGGCAGCAGGCAGAAGTAGGCCAGATCGTAGGCCAGTCCCCCGACACAGGCAGGGCCAAAGAACCCGCAGTGCGTTACTTAATTATCTGTAAATGGTTTTTGTTCCTGTCTTTAAACATTTACCTCTATTGAATCATCTTCCTCCTTCCACCTCCCCCCTCACAAGCTATCTCCTTTTCTGTGCTGTTGCTATGGCAACAACTCCAGGCATATAACGGCTCTCAGATTTTAAATAAAAGTTGAGACTTCTCCTCCACCACCACCGAGCCCCCCTTTTCCCTCTCTTTCTAGGGATGAGGTTTGTCTCTTGTTTCCTCTTGCCTTCTTCACCTTCCTGGCTGCCTTCTGCTTTCCCACTCGGCTGTCTCTTTATCAAGTTCTATCACTTCCTCTTCCCATCAGACCCTGTCTTGTCTAAGCCCTCTTCTATATCTTTGGGCTTCCAAACTGCTCTTAACCTCCCGGTTGCCATGACAGCAAGAGTTGGGCCCCTTAGAGGGCTTGGGGGCAAAGGTTGAAAAGTATGAGCCTATCTGGGGGAAGGAAGGGGATCTACGGACAGTCCAGGGCAGGGTCATCCTATGTTCTCTGGCATATATCTAGGATATTATCACATCCTTCTTCTTGGACCTCAGCAGACATGGGCAGCATGCTCCTTATACTGCCAACCACCCGGCCGACACCCATCAGGACTTTCCGATCTGCACAGGGACGGTAAAGCAGGGTAGTCTGTGGAGAACTGGAGGAGGCAGTTTTCTAGCCCGTGGTGGCTCCTGAGAAGGGAGAGAGGCTATGGAACCTGCAGTTCTGGGGCCTTGAGTTCCTTATTCTCCATCTTCTCATTCTGTTCATATCATTCAGGGGTTGGATGAAATCTTGGCTTTCAAACTGTACTCTAAAGGTGCCCGAGGCCTGGGTGATGGCTCAGCAGATATTTTAGGGATGGAAGGGAGGGTGCCAGGTAAAAAGGCAAGATAATGGCAAACATCTGAGACCATTATCTGTCATCCCCAGCAGTCAGTTATTCCCCGATGAAAGCAAGGGTATGGTAGATCTTCCAACAGCCTTGCAGGGCATCAGAGCCTCATCCATGAGGTACCACATGATCCTGGCTTGCTACCTTCCTAATGCAAACCTTGGATTGAGAGATGAATCAAGGCTTAAACAGAAAGCTTACCACTTCCAAAATGGATGAGAGGACAAAACATTTCCTCATTATCATTAACTTAAAATTTCTCAATTTTATGAAATATTGATCAAGGATATATGAAGGAAGGAAGAGAGACATGTGGCAGTTTTGGAAACCCCGTAACTGGGAGGCCAGGTTTTTTTCTTGGTCTCATTGGTTTTTTTCTTCTCATGCAAGCTCAATGGTCCTCAGGTTGGGGCAACTTTGCTTCACAAGGCACTCTGGAAATGTTTGAAGGCTCATTTTCTGTCACACCCAGAGAGGGGGTGCCACTGGCTTTCAGTGCAGAGAAGGGCCCCGGGGAATAAGTAGATATAAGACCAAGACAAAGAAGGACTGTGTCGTCACCTATATTCTCTGCTCTTGGGGTCGGGGGAAGTGGGGGCAAAAACCTCATGTTCTAGCTGGAAAGGGACTTGTATAAGGTCGGTCAGAACCCCAGGCCTCCTGGTCTCCTTTATCACTCCGTACCATTAAATATTAAGACCCCACAAAACAAGAAGACTGACAGACGACGTGGGAACAGCAAAATCACCTCAAAGGCAGTACTGAGATTAGCAATGTGGTCTCAACTGCCCCTCTGTGTGGACGGCACAGGTCTTCTACTGTGAAGAGGTGAGGTGTCCTGCATACAAATTCCATCTTCCTCCTTTTTCCAGAAATAAAGGAAGGGCATGTTCATTCTGGATCACAGGCAGTACCTGGAAAGTTCCCCATGTGCCACGGAGCAACCTGAAGCCCAGAAACAGCAAGCAGCTTTGTCCAGGTGGAGAGTCGACCAGAATGTCAAAACTCAGTCAGCTGTCGGACTCCCAGTCTGAACTGGGCAATCAGGAGATAGGAATGGGGAGATGCCACTCAGAAGAAGAAAAAAGGAAGAGGCAAAGGACCAAAGACCCAAGAATCAAAGTTTTCAGAAAGAGGGAGAAGGGATGGAAGAGGAGGGGGAACAGCTGGTGGCCATGAGCATCTGCCTTCAGATGAAAAGAAAGAACTAGAGAACTTGATGCTGGGGGAGGGGAGTTTGGAAAGAAAAAAAAGAAGAAGAAGATGCTGAACACAGGAAAAGGAGGCTAGATGGTCACTGCCTGGCAACCGGTGACCTCACATGGGCATCCCTGTGGACCTGGTCACAAATCTCCATCACCTGACTCTCTCCATCACCTGAGCAGTCACCCTGGTGGAGAAGAGAAGACTCTGGAGTCACATCACCCCCATCTTCTCCACCCACCAATGTCCCAAGGTTCCCTGCTGTCCACTAGCTGATGCTGAGGAAACGTAAGACCCCCATACACACTCCACAGGCCTCTGTGGTCCTCCACCTCTCCCACAGGCTGTCCTTTAGGGACAGCTGGGGCCCTTGTGCCTTCCCTTCCTACTGGAGAAAGCTCCACTCAGCTCCTGAAACACTTTTAACGGCCCCTCCACTTTTCCAACGAAGGAACGCTATGGCCTCCGAAAGAGCCCGGAGTTTGCTGTTTGTTTTGAACAACACGTAACCCTGGGCCTTGGGGAACTTGCAATTTGGCTGGAAAACTGAAAGGCCAGTGCTTTAACACTGAGTACACTGAGCCTGTAAACTGAGATAAGTGGGAGGGGCTGGTCAGGAAGCGCCTCTGAGCTCCACGCAGGGGCAGGCACCAGGTTCTGCGGGTCGGGGCAGAGCAGAACAAGAAGCCTCCGCCGCCGGGAAACTTTTAGTCTTTCCAGAGTCCTGCAAGCTGGGAGTAGATGGCCCTGGTTTTCGCTTCTTCCCTTCCCCCACAGCTCGGCTCTGGTTGCCCTCTGAGATGATTAAAACCAAAAGAATTTCGGTGTCTGGAATTCACTTTTCACCACGATGCGTTTGCTTCCTTTTCTCTGCAGTTTTTCCTCGGGGGAGGGCTGTTTGCTTCACTCCTTTCTGCTGGCTCCAAGATCATTCCCAGCGTACACCAATTAACTTTGTTTTCATTGGGGGGTGGGTGGGGGGCTGAAGGGACAGGGGGGGTTGGGTGTCGCGGGCAAAGGAGAAAGAGGAAGGATGGGCGGAGGGACCTTGATCTTGCTGGTTAAAATTCCCAGAAAAAGAAAAGAGGCGAAACAGCTTTCAGAGAAAGAAATCTGCCAAATGTTTATATTCCCACAAGACTGCAAAACCTTTTCATAGACCAAAGCTAAAGTTCAGAGAAAAGCCAGAGCCTGCTTTTTCAGGGAGAACATTTTATCAACATGAACAGCATAAGCACCCACACCCTTGGTGGGGTCCCCACATTCCACACAGGCCAGGCCATCTGCCCCCCAGGACAGGGTGTGTGTATGTGGGGGTGGGGGTGGTGCAGTAGTAGGTATTCATGTGTATCTGTATTTGTGGTGGGGGATGTATGAGTGTGTGTGGAGTGAGGAGCGTGAATGAGAGAGTGTAGGAGTATGTGTGGGGTGTGTGTATGTCTCTGTATGTTTACGTGTGTATGTGTGTCTGTGTGTGCACACCCACACGTGTTGGGAACTTCCTGCACATCTTACCCCAAATCCATATCAGATCTAAAAAATGTATTAATATATCTGCTGCCCCTCTAGGTCCTGAGCCAAAGCTGCTTCTCCTGGGTCCCTAACTGGCCCTCTGAGACCAGCCTTTCCGACACTGGTTCACAAAACAAAACAGAAGATCCAGGGCCAGTCTTTGATGAACTCCCCCTGGATGGCAGTCAGAAAACTGTGCATCCATAAAGTGTCTTAGAGAATGAAGGACCTTCTCAATTTATGCCAAGAGAGCCCAAGTAACTAAGGTCACTCCATCAGGGGCACAGTGGGGCTAAAAATCCCCATCTGTACTCACAGTTCAGTGCTATATCCACAGTGCCTCCAAATGGAGCTTTCTTATTATAGTGCCCAGGGAACCAGAAGCTGCAAGCCTTCCTCAACTCAGTAAGACAAACTTTTGCTATACAGGCCCCGATGCCCTTACACTCTGAGTGGGAGGTAGCCTCGGCCCAACAACTTAGTTTGTGGAGAGAAAAGGGAAACTGCAGAGGGACAGAGCAGCAAATCCGTCGGGGCTCTGCACACCGGCACACCCACGCCCGGAAGTGGTGCCGAGCGAGACCCTTCGTCCCACCCTACAACCAGGAAACGGAGAAGGCCCTCTCTTACCGGCTTTATAAGAGATGGAATGGGCCACGCTGCCCTTTGCTAGGCACAGGCTAGCTGCATTCATCCACGGTGATAACAGGGGGAGGAAACAGCAGCTGCCATTGGCTAAGAGAGCCTTACCACGCCAGAGACTGTTTTCTATGCACAACGCAAGGGTCTCAAGCTCTTCAAGCCTCTCCTTTACCAAAAAGGAAACCGATTTGGAGAGGTCTTCATGCTGGTTAATGGCAAAGTAGTCGGAACCCATGCATTTCATCCCGGAGACCCCAAACAGCAGACCACAGTCAGGGAAAAGAACGCCTGTAGCAGAGCCTCCTCCAAGACCCACTGAAGCCCCCGGGCTGCGCATACTTGTTTGGAGGTTTTGTTTTGCTTTGCTTTT
This sequence comes from Peromyscus leucopus, assembly GCF_004664715.2. Classification (NCBI taxonomy): domain Eukaryota; kingdom Metazoa; phylum Chordata; class Mammalia; order Rodentia; family Cricetidae; genus Peromyscus; species Peromyscus leucopus. The sequence continues at coordinate 65,404,617 of NC_051068.1, forward strand.
TTGTTTTGTTTTAAATAAACTTTATTATGGAAAAGACTTGCAAATAAATAAAAACATCCACACTCCAAAATGAACCAGACCCAAAGTCTACACGACTTAATGAATTTATGCAGTTAGAATTGGCATTTGAAGTAGAAGCCGCGAAGCTTCACATCAAGGTCTATACTTTCAGGATCTAATATGTGTCATGGACTTCTCCACGCCCACCTACCCCCCCCCCCCCCACAAATGCACAACAGAATTAGGACAAAAAAAAACCAATTAACTTTATATTCTCTTTCATAATTCTTGCCCTTTACCTGCATTGATGCATTTCTCATCCCCTTATATTTAGCCTTCTCTTTTCTTTGGTTATACTGTACCCACATGAATATTTGTGTGTGTGTATAGATATATGTATATTATTTGCTAGATTCTGAATATAAGACAGAATATGTGGTTTATTTCTCCCTGCAGCTGTGTGGCCTCACTTAGATATTATACATTCTAAACCCCTCCACTCTCCTGCAAAGTTTTTAACTTCGTTTTTCTTTCCAGCGGAGTAGTACTTTATTCTTTATAGATAACACGTTTTTTCATTATCTAGTCATCTGATTGTGGACAACCAGGTCAGTTGAAATTCTCTGCTATAGCGAATAAGGCAGCAGTAAGTGTGAGTGAGGCCTGACAAGGAACAAAATGAGGACCAGACAGGGAACACATGCGGAGGTTTGTGTCCCAGTCCATTTCCACACTGGATTCACGGGGTATACTTCCCTCTCTCGTGCCTCTCGGATCTGCCATCTGAATGTGCATCGTTTATTTATCTAGGAGTTAGAAGTGCAAGGCAGGCCTGACGGCCAGTCAGGCTTCGGTCCAGAGGCCTCCACAGGCCCACAGGCCCCTCTCCTCCTGCCTCTCCTCTCACCCTGCTCTCCAACTTGGACTTAACTTCATGTAGCCTGGGCCAATTACTCACTCTTCCTGAACCCAGCAGAACCCAGGAAGAGTCTTTTCACCTCTAAAATGGGGTAGTGAACACAGGGACCCACCAGGCACGGCCCCCAAGTGAAGCGGGTGAGAGAATGCTTGCCCTTTCCCTCCATCTGGTCAGAAGACTGAATGGCGGTTCATCCCCACAGCTTCAAACCCTAGGGTACGGCCTGCTCTTCCAAAAGGGAAGAGTTCTGGCCTCTGGGCCCCAATCACAGCCATGTTGCCACCATCTCGGCTGCCCCCCCCCCCACTTTTCAGAGACTTCACTCAGCTTCCTCTAGAGTGACCCCTAAGCTCTGTGGCAATGCACATCTCATCTGCTGCGCCCCAGAGCCAATGAAAGGCCCCACAATGCATAGCTCAGTAGAGAAAGACTATCACTAGAGGGTGCCCCCGGGCATCACCAGCCTTCTGCCCACTGGCAGGGCCCTGACTCTGTGTTCCCTCACCAATCCGCACGTCCCTCTTGCTGTGCCTTCCCTGTCCCTGGCTTCACCTGTCTCACTTGCTGCCCCCCTCCCCCACCTTCCTCCAGCATGTGTCTCTCTGCTCTCCCCTCTCCCTCTCCCTTCCCACCCCCTCCACGTTGCCGCTGCAGGCTTGGAGCAGGAGGTTATGAAAATGAGCTTCGTGCCCAGGAGACTGTAATTATCTGCTAAGTGTGAAAGCCAGAGTGATTAATTAAGAGATAATAAAAAGAAAAGGAGGGTGAGAGGGGGGCCTCGCCACTTCCCTTTGATGATAGAACCTGAGGTGAGCCAAGCAATTAGGGGAATCTTTATCGGGAGTTAGCTGTAATCCACAAATTATTAAGCACCAAATGCTTCAAGAGAGCCATGCATTCTTGCCTAGTGACAGACAGAGGACAGCAGGATTAAGAGAGCTGAGAACACCCATCCAGGGACAGGGAGAGCCAGAGACTGGGGCTAGCCGGATTGCTGGAACACAGCCAACTGTCCCAAGCCAGGCCACAGTTAGTGTTAGTGGGACTCCAGCCCATGGCTGTCCTGCCTTCCTACTCTAGAAAAAGGGAACGCCAGGTTGCACCATGGCTCACTGCACTCCTCTTCCCACACGGCTCAGCCCTTCCTCTTGAAGGCCCGATAGCCCATCATCCCATTCCAAAGGGGCAGGGGTGGCTTCCCCCATACAGCCGTGTAGGAAGTACATCACGCGGGCTGCAGAACCTACCGCCGCAGGGGCCACGGCTGATGGGACCACACCACAGTTATCGAGTCTCGGAGCTCATAGGGCAGATCTCCCTGGGTCTCATGCTCCTCCCACCAGCTCCCTTACAAGGCAGTCAGTCTCCTTTACCTCTCTCACAAGTCCAGCCCTCTATCTCCTCCCCAGCTGGGTCCGTTATGCCCTGTTGTACTGTCCCTCCACTCCTCTCCCAGGGCCATGTTCGAATCCGGCCATGACCCAGCTCCAGTAGCCCTTTCCATCGTCTGCACTGCGCATGCACAGTAGACATTCCCTCTGCCCACGTCAGGCAGAGCTGAGCTTGGGACACGCCTGATTTCAGGAAGCCCGAACTGAAACAGGTTCTGACAACGAATGGGTCCCACCCTGCTGCCCCCATCCCGCCAGGTTCTCTTCCTAATAACCAGGCTTCGGCAGCGGGTACAGTTCCTTTCTCAGCCTGGCCACTAGCAGAGGGGGTGAAGAGCCCTTTAGGCTGTACCTACATTGGTTGGAAGGCGCCAGAGCTATGAGCCTCACTCATCCTTCCAGCCCTGGCCAAGGACACTGCATGGCGACAGCTTCTGCCTGATCCTCAAAGAGAACTTCTTGGCTCCCATGAAGCCTGACCTCTCGGGCCTGGCTGCTCAATAAAAGGAGCATGCCATGAAGTTTGAAAAACTGGTAGGGGAAAAAAAATATTTATCCAGATATAGAGAGTACTGTAGGTGTATTGAGTTGCAACCTCTAATTACAGTTTCCATTCTGAGCAGGAAAGGTTCAGGTTAGGCACAAAGCACTTCCTATTTGCTAGGCCTTGTCAGACGAGAGAGGGAGAGCGTGGACAGTGCTAATAAGATTCCTTTCTCTTCAAAACAGGGCTATACACTGATTTCCAAATTCCCTTGAATTAGTCCCGCCTCAAGAGAGGCATCTTGGGAGTCTGAAGATGATGTTCCTAAAGGCTCGCCGCTGTTCTGTATTGTGGACCTCAAGGGCTCTCTCAGTCCCAGGAAGCCAAACCCGATGGACTGCGCCCCTCCTTGTATCTTGCAAAGTCCCCGGGGCTGATGCGGCTGGTCACTATGTTACCTTGTACTTGCAGAGGACTGCATGAACATCAGTTTCCTGGGGCACAAGGGGAAGCAAGGGGATCAGTGGGGCGCCGGCCTGCTAGTAGATGGGGCTCCTCTACAGAGTCCGTGAGAGAAGGCAGGAGACGAATGAGTGTGCTCTGCAGGTTGAGCATCTTTAAGAGCGAGAAGCTGGCCTGTTCAGAGATGGTCCCCACTGCTCCTCTACAGCCAGGTCCAGGTAAGCCAGAGCCCCTCTTCCTTCTCAGTCACACATCTTGCTCGTAACCCCAATTTCCAAGCCAAAGCCAGTGAGGGTCAAGGTTCTGGCTAGAAGCTCTGTCAAAATATTTCTCCTAAACCTCCCATGATCAATCATGAGAACTTAAAAAAAACGATGTGGAAATGACTGCTGAGGCAGGGGAGAGTTTCCAGCAACACACAGGCTAGGGCTTCTAGCTTTGCAGTCGGAAGCATGGGAAGACTTGGCAGGGAGGTGGGGCTGGAACTGGGCGGTGGCAAGGAGGAAGCCTGAGGGGTCAGTCTGGTACTAAGGAAGCTCCTACATCTGCCTTCCCAACACTAGCATATCAATGCCTTTGAATCAACAACCCATCCAAACTGTTTTAAAAGCAAGCTCTGCTCTTGATTCCTGATAGGAGACAGGTGAAGGCATCCTCTCACACCGCAACCTGGTCCCTGGGACATACAGCACCAGGGAGTCTCATGCCAATATAGAATCTGAGTTTTCCCTGGGTCCTTCAAAGCTGGAGGGTTGTTGTCCTAACACGGTGAGCTGAGGCTTCTGGAGAGATGGAGTTTGAATAGTCAGCTTACCATCCTGCAGTGACTCGTCCAGGATGGAGATTACCTAGAAGTAGGTGGGTAACAGTTCTCCATTTTGAAAATGAAGAACCCATGGCTCACAAAGGGTAAAGGGCTACTCAATCTCCAGACACAGGACACAGACTGAATTCTAAAGCAGCCTGCCACCCTCCCCCAGGCTCCCCTTTCTCTGGAACCTCAGAGTACAAAGTGCAGGAGTTACCAAATCACTGGCTGCCTCCCTTTGCCCCACCAATACAGACTGCGTTTGGATCATCATTGTTCCTCTCTCATTCTATTGTTTCCCTTCTTGGATTTGCCTTGCACTGTGAACCCTGAAAAATCAAGCACTGTGCATTATTAATATGGTTTAGTAAGTACCAGACACTTCTGCTTCATACATCATTTCATTCAATCCCCACAATCACCCTGGGAGGCAGGGACAACCATCTGCACTTCATAGATGAGGAAGTCAAGGCTCTAAGAGGCACACAGCGGCACTCCGGCAAAAAGGCTGATCTTCCTACCGTCCCCTGGTTAGGGGGTCCTAGGAGACTCAGGGTTCCCTGTTTCTAGAGAGTAAGCTGTGTTACATCCTGACCCAGGAGTGAAACTGAAAGTGTGTGCAAACCCCTCAGGTGCAGATGTTACCAACCTCTCTCAAATGGAGCACACAACACCGGTACAGGTAGTCCAAAAGCCATTTCAGCTTGCCTTGGCCAGGCATTATCATTATTTATTATTTTACACAGTCAGATTTTCCTAGTTATCGCTGGCTCATACTAGCAGTTAAAATGAGATTCCATTCCCTTCATCCCGGACCAGTGAAGGTAGACATCCCCAGACAGTGAAGGTAGACATCCCCAGATGTGCACTGGGAGAGAGGTGCCTGAGTCCAACATCATCCACAAAGCAGGCGATGCTGTCGTGAGTGCTGCTCATTCTTGTCAGCACAGCCACAGCCAGTGTGGAAGAGAGGGGCCGTGTGGGCACTCTGGAGACCCTCCTTCCACAATGCAGTCAAGCTGGCAGATTTCCTCCAGGAACTGGGAATAGAGAGGGACTGAACCACAAAGCAGTGGTTATGTTCCTGGGGCTGGGGATTATGGCAAAGGAGTCCCACTGTCTAAGCAGGAAGTCCTCTGTTGCTTAAAAATGAAGATGAAGAAAACCTCAAGTTTGTGAAGAAGAGCGCTCCCATCAGCCAGCATGTCTAGCCCCGGGCTTCTGTTGCTTGGGAAATGCCTTCCCCTTCTCCCTTCTGCTCTCAGTCCCTCTGGCCCATCTCTTCCTTCCCTGTAATAAACTCGCAGCTAAATGGGTGGAATGGGAAGAAGAGTTAGACGCGCCCCGTGGTGGGGCAATGTTGGGTAATGGAGCACACAGGGCCCCAGGCTGTGCACGGAGAATTCGGGGAGAGGGAATAATAATAAAAACTCGGCTAAGCTAATTAGGAGCAGAAAGTTAATTTAGAAATCAGCTCGACTGGGCAGGAGTGGGGGCTGGGGAGAGGGAAGTGGACACCAGAGGTTGGGAGACTTCGAGGAAAGGGTATTTCTACATAAACTGCCTTTGTTCTTGGGAATCAAAATCCTTCGGCGGCGGAGTGAAGACCCGGTCCCGGGGATGCCTTGGCACTTTTCGTCGGCAGCAGGGGTGCAATCAAGGACTGTCCAGAGCCAGGCTATCTGGCGGCCCAGCGCTCCCGCAACAGGCACAGCCTCGGGCATAGCAAGCATTACAGCTGTTTCCTCCCGCGTACTCCCAGCTGCAGGCAACCACCAGGAAAATCCGACTCCAACATTTTTCACATACTTCTCTTACAACCTCTGCCTCACAGGACTGTCTGTGTTTACATATCCATCTCCCACAGCCGGCAGATCGTGCCCGAAGAACAGGGACTGAATCTCACCTTTTCCACCCCAAGCCTAGGACCACCACAAAACAAAAGCAATGACTAGCGCTTGTTGACTGGCGTCCTCCTCCGTGCCAGGGACCCTCTGCTGAGGTCCTTCCCACTGAAATCCTGGAGCAAGGGAGGGGTCCTTGCGGAGGCCCTAGGAAATTCTAAGCAAAGAAGAGCTAAGGCTGCTGGTTAGCCGAGAAAGTCGTCTAAGATAGACCATGGGAGTCTACACTTGGTGTCTCTCAACCCTGGACGGTCTAGACTACACCCAGGCTCAGAGTGGATGGCTCGGATTCATTCATCTCCAGGTATCTGGGTAAAAAGGCCCTCCTCTTCCTTATCTCTGTTGAACTCTGCTTCCGGGCAGCTTTAACATATGCCGCCAAAGGACTCTCAGAGAACACCTGCGTTTCCCAGTCTCCATACATAGGTCACAGATTAGAGACTTCCAGTGACGGTCCTGTAATGGTTTCTGTTCACTTCTGCCTTGCCAAATTGATTTTTACTTCATCTAGATTATTATTACTATTATTATTATTATTATTATTATTATTATTATTATTATATTTTACCATAGGGTCTACAAGTCTCCATAGCAGCTCTACTGGGTTAAGAGTTTGGAGGAAGTGGAAATTTGATGGAGAACGAGACAGGGACCCTAACGTGCTTTTAACACACCCTTCTTTCGTTTAGAAACCAGAAGACAAAAGACTCAAGAGGCACAGGCAGAAGTTTCAAGAGTTTGCAGCCTACCTGAGCTACAAAGTGAGACGTGTCAGAAGAAGAAACCCCAGAATCAGCCGGGTTTCCACTTCTTGTAGGGCTGTCTGTGAGCCCTAAGCGTAGGGGGCTTTGGCAGTGGTCCCGATTTGCGATCACCTCAGTGACTACATCCTCGGTGCCCCCACCCCCAGCCACCCCCTCTCACTCCTACCCCGGCTCACTACACTTGCACACCGGCCTGGCTATCCACCAGCAGCCACACCTTGACTTAGGAAGGTAGGCCTGTAGGGATGCTCTTTGCCTGCCTGCTACATATATATCTATCCCTAACTCTAAGACCACTTCTCCCAGGGAGTCCTCCCTGATCACTGCAGCCCACAGCAAACCCCTCAGTACTGAGTGGTCCAGCTCTGACCTTCACACTACTGTAGTAGCCCTTACTATCAACTTAGACACACACACACACACACACACACATACACACACACACACACAGTCTGTAGTTTTGAGTTTTAGTTTCATGGAAAGAAGGAACTACATACTGTTTTCATTATTATTATTATTATTATTATTATTATTCCACATATTTTGTACCCAAATTTCCAAATAATTACTATATTTTTTAAAAATCAGTTGTCCCCATTTTGTGGAAGAAGAAACCGAGGCCCACGGGGTTGAATAATTTCACATAAAAGATAAAGACCCGTAAGAGTAGAGCTAGTATCTTACTCACCTTGCAACACACAGTCTATCCATGTGCTATACAACGCTGTGACTATTTGTGGTGCAGAAGGCTGAGCTCAGTCGGGCCTTGAACATTAGCATGGGCTCTGCCATTAAGCTTCGAACCAGTCCCACAATGATGCTTGGGGTCAGTGAGGAAATACCTACACCCGAGGAACCACAAGAGCCCGTCGTCACCTCGCGGGAGAGGCTTACCGTGTGCAAACACACATTGCGATGGTGACGCAGCTGAGGGGCAGCCTAACGACCCACCTCTGGGAAGGCTTCTCCACCGTTCCTCCATGTCCCACTGTACAGTTCTGAGCATGCAGCCACGCCTAACTGGACATTTCTGGTGAGGGAGGGAACAAATTCTGCATTTTTTTTTTCCACATCCTCCCGTTAGGATATACTCCTCATACTGCCTCAGAAGGAAATGCAGGCCAGAGAGAACAAGCAATCCAGTCCTAAAGAAGAATTTATTATTCTTAAGCCAAGTTAGGGAGCTGGGGAAAGAGATAACACACGGAAAACAGCTTCCTGAAATAGCCCTGCTGGGCCCTCAGTGCTACATGGGACTCAGAATTCTGCTCTCCCTTCTCTGCCTCAAAACCCAGGCCCCGTGGCCTTCTGGGAGATTCTGACAGCACCTTCCCAGGGCTCAGACCCAGAGTGAAGCAGCCGTATTATCTCCTGGAAAACTAGCGGCATTTGCTAGAGACGTCTAGCCCAGATTTAAGACCCTCCATCTTGAAGAGGGTGGCTGGCTGCAAGGTCCATTTATTTCAATACCATCCCAATTTTGTCGAATGGGTTGGAGAAGGGCAGAGACGGATGAGCACTGCAGTCCCCAGAGACGACAGAGGTTAATAAAAGTTGCTGAAGAAATTAAATGTGGAGGAAGGAGAGACCGGGAGCGCCTTCCGCATGGGAGAAGCTGATAGACAGAGGGAGAGTGGAATAGAAGGAAAAACGATCTTCAGGGGCACCTAGAAGCTGCAGCAGCTTTCATTCTGGGTGCCGTAAGAACTCCATCAAGTTCACACTGTCTGGAAATCAAGAATGGAAAGTTTAAGAGCTGGGGATGAAAGACAGAGAGGGGGCAGAGTCAGAGAGCAGGGAACTCCAGGGCCCCAGCTTTCTCAGCCCGGCAGTGCGCACATCAATCAGAGGGGATACAGAACATGCGACACAAGAATACCGCCCTCCAAGATTCAGGAGGGCTGCGCCGGCCGGGAAGAAAAATGACGGAAATGGAACATGGTTTGGTTTTTGTTTTTGTTTCCACACCAACCAGTTCCACGGTGAATGAAAGGGCCGGACAGACATAGGTTTCTGTCCAGATGCGCCTGGGGAAGAGAAGTGCATGCACCTAGGGACTGCACCTATAGGCGTGGGTGTGGCAATACTTCTCAAGGAGGCAAATGGGTGTAGCCTTCAGGAGTGTCTTTCCGGGATCTACCCCACCCACCATCTGAATGTCACCGCTTGTCCCTCGTCCAGACTCTGCCGGGTACTGGCTGTGTCCTTTTTTGGACAATCTGTTTAACTTATCTAGGCCCCTAATTGTCCATCTATGAAATGGGAATAACACTTGACATTGCTATTCTAATGCAAAGCGCAAAGGAGTCGTTCTCCAAGAGAGGTTCTCCAAGTGCGCAGGACTTCCTTCTCCATGCGGAGAGCCATTCTGCATCAAGATGCCTAGGACTCTCTCGACTCCCCGGTCTCACATTTCAAGATCAAGAACACAGCAACCTCCTTCTCCTCCTCCACTGAACCCCCCAGCCTTTTCCAGGTCAAAACCTCCTCTGAGAGACTGCCCAACTGACTGGCCTGGAGCCCTGGGAAGAGCTGGAGAGCAAACAGAAGGCAGGAGGGTGCGGCTTGGTGGGACTCTCCCCGAGCACCTTCCCTGCCTTCCGAGGGAAACAGCTCCCCGAAACCGGGGCGATGGAGACCCGCGCCTCCTAGTCACATCCTCCACCTCGGCTCTCACCCCTTTCACAAGCCATCTAACCACTCCAGAACTCCATTTTCTCCTCTACTAAATGGAAAAATAACAATGATCCTGCCTCTGTCACATGCTAATCTATCAAATGTTATGGGACATGTGACAGCTACTAAAATCTGAAAGCATTACATAGTTACAAAGCCAGAAGACAGACAGGAAAGAGAGGAGGGACTAGGCCTGTAGCTTAGTGATAAAACACTTGCCTAACCCAGGGCTTGATTCCCATCACAAAATCTCCCACCCCCCAACCAAACATACCTGAAAACATAAGAGGACAGAGACTGGGGTACACAAACCTCTTTTGGACAGGGATTAATACCTGACTCCCACCCCTGCATGCTGATGTCAAATCCAGGGTAACTATGCGTAGCCTAGCATTCCTAGCCGAGAAGCCGCGGATAATTACGCAGCCTGTCTCAGAGGACTGTGGTATGGAACGAGACAGCAGGCCTAGGTTCTCCTCCTGTTCTAATAGAGGTTGCCAACACAGATAAGCTCTGTAGTGACATAAAAGGACTTGGATCAGGGTGTTAACACTCCAGAGATGGCCCTCGGTGAGTTGTTTGACCTCTCAATTTTGGTTTTCTTATCTATGAAATGGCAGGGACATCAGTTTTGAAAAGCACACAGCAGGAACTCAGTAAAAGGTAAGGCTGACACCTGGGTATGTTGCTGACCTCCCATGATCCCTCTCAGTACCTTAAGCCGGGCAAGTCCTGAGGGAACCGGCTGAAAACAGAGCTGGGCACCTGCAGGTGAGCAGAACAAGACACCTAAGTGTTCAGCCTCTACTGTGCCTACAGCCCTGCTGTGCCTACAGGCCTACTGTGCCTACAGCCCTGCCGAGCCTACAGCCCTGCCCTGCCTACAGCCCTGCCCTGCCTACAGCCCTGTCTACAGCCCTGCCCTGCCTACAGTCATCCTATGCCTACAGCCCTGTCTACAGCCCTGCCTACAGCCCTGCCCTGCCTACAGCCCTGTCTACAGCCCTGCCTACAGCCCTGCCGAGCCTACAGCCCTGTCTACAGCCCTGCCTACAGCCCTGTCTACAGCCCTGCCTACAGCCCTGCCCTGCCTACAGCCCTGTCTACAGCCCTGTCTACAGCCCTGCCCTGCCTACAGCCCTGCCCTGCCTACAGCCCTGCCCTGCCTACAGCCCTGTCTACAGCCCTGCCCTGCCTACAGCCCTGCCCTGCCTACAGCCCTGTCTACAGCCCTGCCGTGCCTACAGCCCTGTCTACAGCCCTGCCGTGCCTACAGCCCTGCCCTACTGTGTCTACAGCCCCACCATGCCTAGTTTGGAGGCTAAAGGTGAGAGGGCACAGGTTGTCCCCAGACTGCACTGAGTGCATCAGCTCTTGCATGACTAAGACTCTGCAAGTCAGAAGCGGGAAAGGGAAGGTCCTCATGTGTAAATCCATGGATTAGAAAGGCTAGCTTTCACATAAGGAACAAACACAAGCATATAAATCTTGTCTGGAAAGTAAAGCCCCTTTAACAAATAACCAGCAGATCGCCGTATCATAAAGAAAGAGCAACCCCAAAATAGTGCAAAATCTCAAAATAAAAGACTTTTTAAAAGTTTAAAGGCTTATACCTTAATAAAACAATCTCCTTCATCACATTTACTCTACCATGGACCAGAAAACAAAAATCCTGACCCAGCCCAGCCCGCTCCCTGCTAGCTGAGGGGTCCTTGGCAAAGGAGAATCGTGTAGGTTTTAGAATCAGCTGGTTCCTATGACTGCCGACCTTAGATATCTGAACCTCAGTTTCCCATCTAGGAAAAAGGAATGAATTACCTGGCCTATCTCAGGGGACCGTTGTAGGGCTTAAGTTAACACGCATTTAAAGTCATTAACATGAGAACTCATTGAACGAGCTGTGTTACTTTCTTACACTGAAGCACACCACCAGCCTTCATTTCGCCCAAAAGCTCAAGCTCTTCTTCCGGTTTGCCCTTCCCTCACACCCCATCTGCAGGCCTGTTCTGAGAGCACCAACCAGGGGGGGGGGGAGGCTGACTTGTGTCCTTTAGCTCTGCCTCGGCCAGGTTCTCTCTATGAGAGCTGCACAGCACTGGCTTACTGAAGCCAAGGACCCAGACCAGAGGAGCTGGAACGGCAAAGAGAGCCACAGGCAGGAAAATAGAAGGGACTGTCCGCTCGACATCTGTCCACTTACGTCCAGACACAAAGTCAGGACATGGTCACTGGACACTTCTGTGCCAGACACCATTCCATGCACTCTCCGTAGATCAATACATGTTGATAATCCATGGGTTAACACACATATCACCACCACTTTGCATACATCTAAACTGGAGCACCTAATGAGCACATAACCTCTTCAGACTCCCAACATGGAGAGCTGAAGACGTCTCCGATGTCTTCTATTTATTTATTTACTGGGGACGTACAATTCAGCCTCGACTGGTCTGAAACTTGGTATATGTAGTCCAAGCTGGCCTTGAACTCACAGTCCTCCTGCCTCAGCCTCTTGAATGCCAGGATTCCGGGCATACCAGGCTGAGACTGTGACGTCATCACCATTTAATTTGACCTCTAGCCTGCATTGCAGCTTACTCATCAATCGAGTATTAAGGGGAACCGACTATATGCACTTCACGGTGCTCCGCGTTGTAGGATAAGAGACAAGTGAAGACCTGGTCCCAAGGGATCACAAAGGAGGCTTCCTCAGAGTGCAGTTCTCTGCAAGCACGGGGTAAGCATGGGGCTTCATCCTCCTACCCCACTGGAGAGGCAAAGTGGGGCCAGCTAGTCACCCAGTGGCAATAAGGAGCAAAGGTTGGAAGAACTGGATGTCACCCGCCTCCTGTCCTGCCTGGGTGTTGCAGACGCATCTCTGTGGCACCCAGTACTGGCTTCCTGTCTCCCTCTGAGTTTGAGTAGAAGGCTGAAGATGAGTCCCGTCAAAGTCAGGGGTGGACTAACAGCTTGATTTCTGCCAGGTTTGCCTACCTCTATCCCAGCTCAGTGCCCAGTTTTGGGCAGAAGTAGGACATTGGGAGTGTGTGGCGCGCGCGTGTGTGTGTGTGTGTGTGTGTGTGTGTGTGTGTGTGTGTGTGTGTGTGTGTGTGTGCAGAACAGAGCTGTAGAATCCAGGCTCTCAGTTCTCTGCCAGGATATAACTGTGCACAGGGAGCTAAATGCTGGAGACATAGGAGGCCCTTGGGCCTCTTTGTTGCACCCCTTAGTCTCCTTGGAGCAAAGGCAGAACAGCCAGGAGGAGCTTTTGGGGGGCGGGTACCAGAGGAACAGATTTTCCTCCTCCAGCCAGAGCCACCAGCCTCTGGAGGCAGCTCCCACTGGAGCCATCCTGTCATCCCACATTGCTCTGATTAACTACAATCCTTCCTTTTCAATTTCTCCTCCCCGAGACTAGGCAGGGAGAAAAATCTCTTAGAAAATGAATAAATATTTCACTTTTCAGCGTAATCAGTCTGGGGAGCTGGGGCATGATGGACACAGTAGCGGAGGGTGGGGGGGAGATAATGGTTTTCATTTAGATAAGATACAGAAAATTATTTAGTAAAAAATGAAAATTGATGGAGCCCATTGAAATCCTTTAAAACACGATTTTTATCGCCCAGCTAGACTGAATTTCCTTCCCCTTGCTAGCTCTCCTCTCTTCTCAATGCTGCTGCCCCTCTGACCACCTTCTCTTCCTCCTCGCTCTCCACTACCATCCCTCTGCCTTCAACTCACTGCTACCCACACTGTGTGCTCTCTCCCTGCCTCCGGCCTCGCTTGTCAGTGTCCCCAGGTCCCCCATCTCTCCCTGAAGGGTCTCCTCCCCAGCCCTGTGCTGAGTGCCCCCCACCCCCGCCCGAAGACTCAGTAGTGATTTCCTCTCCCTCCTGGCTCCCCTCTCCCTTTGCTCTCCTCCCCCGTGACCCCCAAATACATCTGCACCCCCTTTTGCGGTTCTTGCTTTCACCTCTGACAGAGTCAAGAAGGCTGGGGTTCAGTTGCACTCCCTAGCCACACCCACCCACAAAGATGGAGAGGTACGTGGCAAGCATTTTTTTTTCCTGACCTTCTATCAGCCCAGATTCAAGCTGCATGAATCTCCTGTTCCCTCACTGCAGCTTCTGTTCCTTAAAGCTCATTCCTTAAAGCATAAGAAGGCTGCAAGAGAGGGGCAGGCAGCAGCCTGCTCCCAAAACATCAGAACGGACACAGTTGCCCCTCACCCGCCATGCTCTTCCCCTCCCCCTCTAGCAACCTGGCTGCACAAAGTCAGAACTTAACTTATCTTCCCAACTTTCTGCCAAGTAGCCAACCCTGAGGCCAGGCCGCCTTCTTCCTCCGGCCTCACTCCTGCTCTTAGAGCATGGACGTGTGCCTTTTCACATTCTAAGAGGGTCCTGGGGCTCTGGGGAAGAAAGGTGAATCAAGACCCCTGAACTAAGCCAGGGTTGCCTTCAGAGCGGGAGGAGAGGGCTAGCAAAGAGAGGAGGGGTCCAGTGAAACACTCCACCCCGTGTACACACACACATACACACACACACACACACACACACACACACACACACACACACACACACACACACACTATTCAGGAGAGGAAGAGAGCTGGCCAATGCCTGAGGCTCTTTCCATTTCGGCGGCTTCCCTCTTCCCAGATCACTCACCCACCCCAATGAGAGACCACCTCCTCCATTTTGAAGACGGTACATCTCTGTAGGCGCCTGCCTATAAGAATGTCTGCCCAAGTTTCTTTGTTTGCTCCATGGCTGGGGTATGTGGAAGCAATTCTGTGTGAGTGGATGTTACGTCCTTTGAATGTAGCATACATGCATATACAGTGTAAGTTTGATGCCGGGTGCAGGACTAGGTTAAGTGTGTGCCGCTTGGGAGAGGAATCTTCCTTCTTAAGAGGTGTCAATCAATGTCTTTGTGTCTGTGTCTGTCTCTGTGTGGGGATGTTTGTGGGGATGTCTTCCTAGGTGAGCAGTCTGTCTCAATGTCTCTGTTTGAAGCTATTTGTGTGTCAATTTCTGTGTTCCAGTTCGGGGGAGGAGCCCAACAGTATTAAATCTTCCTTGGAGTCAGTCTCAGGAGACAAGACCCCATTCCCACAAGACCCCAGGCCTGGCTGGGGTTCCTTTACTACGGGCACCCAGACCAGTGTACCTGAACACACTCATCTCTCTCTCTCCCGGTTTTACTTCCAACCTCTGTCCGGCCAGTTCCAAAGGAGCCTCAGATATCTGCACTTTGCTGACCTAAAAGTGAGTGCCTGACCCGATCAACTCCCCTTCTGATGAATCCAAACAGCCCTGGTATCTGGACTTGCACCTCTCACCCACAGCCTCCAGGGCTGGGGGCCCAATGCAGCCTTCTTTTGAGGGGCAACCTCCACGCAGTTTGCAGCCGCACTTCAAATGAAGGTGACTCTGGGCTGGATTAGGGTAGCAGGATCCCTCAGCCTCATCTTTGGGAGCCTGCGTCCGTGCTTTCGCGCACTCCACCCCCCACCCCAATCTGAAATCCCACCTCTTCCCAGCCTCTCTCTTGGCCAGGACCCAGGAGTCCGGCCCTGGCCCAGGAGGTGGAGGGAGGGAGAACTGCCAGGGACTGGAGGAAACACTCTGAGCACTCGGGTCCCATTTCTACTCGGATCTCGGCTTTCGCGACCTAAGTTCTCTGTTCTCCCGCGCAGCCGGAGGAAGCAAGTTGGGCCGTTTCACTAAGAACTCCTCGGGCGTTCTCCGGGTGACTCCGCGCCCCTTCCCGGGACTCCCCAGCCCGCGGCTGGGGCTTACCTTGCGAGAAAGTGTCGGAGAGAGTGAGGATCCAGATGAGGAGGCTCAGCATGCTGTCCGCCCGCCGCTGGGCCCAAGTCGGCGCGAGCCGGGCCGCCGCTGGCTCTCTCTCCTCCCTCCCGCCCTTGCACACTCGGCGCACACTCGCTTGCCCCTCTCGCCGCGGGCTCGCTCGCCTAGCCCCTCCTCTCGTCCCGCGCCCCCTAATAATTTCTGCCCTCCAGCTTTATCTCTCGGGGCCTCTCTCAACCTCCGCGCCGCTCTCTCTCTCTCCTCTCTCTCTCCCTCTCTCTCTCTCTTCCCTCCCCGGCTCCCTCCCTCTTCCTGACGTCTGCTCTCCCTCCGACGGCGCCTCCCTCCACTGCCCTCCCCTGGTCCCCCAACGCGCGCGCACACACACTCGCTCGGCTTGCTGGAGCCGAGATGGGAGGAGAGCAAAGAGAAAGGAATTGAGGGCAGAGGCAAGGGGTGGGGAGGGGAGGGGAGAACGCGGCGTCGCAGGCTCTGAAGCAAGGACCGCTGGGCCCCGGTCCGCCCGCGCCCCTCCGGTGCCGAGACCTACTTTTGCCCCCAGTGGCATAACTGAGCTGGGCATAGGGTGGCAGCCAGGGCTGAGGATGAACCTCCATCAATTGGGGGGACTGTGTTGGAAGGGGTGTGCTTGTGTCCGGCGGGGGGGGGGGTTCTAAAAGCTTTAAGATCTCTTTTTCATTCTAATTACACGCCACAGAATCTAACCCTAGATGCCTAAATTAAGAATTCTCAATTAACTAGAGAATGTTGGAGGGGAGAAGCTCTCCCAGCCTACAAATCTCAGACTGGAGAAATCTTGAATCTGCCTCTGAGCCCCTTCCAGAGGGCTTCAGCCAGCCACGTTGAGGCCCGCCTCAGCGCTGGAGTCCGTAGCAGCCACGAAGAGGCGCAGTTAACTCTTCCTTTGTTCATCCCAGACATCTATCCATCCGGAGGGAAAGCCAACCAACTCCATGGCTCTCTCTTGTGTCTCCTCGAAGGGTTGCCACAGAAGGCAGGCAGCGAACGATCTCTAAGCACTCAGGGGCTTGAGGTGCAGTGGGGTGGAAAGATGGAGAGCCGAAGTGGAAGGGCATTTGGGAGGGTGGTCCTGTCAAGGGCCCAGTGTAAGTAGCCATCTCCTCCCCCAGTCCCTAAATAAATCCTGCTTCCTGGGCTGCCGAGACAGACTGAAGCCTGGACCCTAGAGAATGAGTATGGGGAAAATAATAGAAAAGTCATAGGAATTGCACAACTTTCCAATTATGCTGATCCGGAGAGGTCTCCACCTCTTCTCGGATTCTAGATCGCCTGAGTCCCAGAAAGCTCCTGGCCAAGATAGCTTCATCTTGAGGTCTGGAACGAAGGCACATAGCTCTAGTGCCCTCTGCTGATGCGAGATGGCCACAGTTCCTCCAAAAATCTTGACAATTAGGCTGAGTGGTCCAGACACAATCACATACAACTAGAGGACACAGAACACAGTAAACAAAACAAAAACAAAACCAGAAACCAAAAAGCTCATATTCAAAAGTGTTAAAAAAGTGTTAAAAAAACACTTGCACGCATAGGCAAAACCATAATATAAAAACAGGGATATCTAGTCCAGAGATTGGGAATACCATCCCACACAGAGACACATACCCATACAAATACATGCCAGCACTTGGACATGTTAGAGTTTTTAATTATTCATTCATTAACTCGTCATTCAACATATTTCTTATGTGCTTAATATGGTCCAGTCTCAAAACTAGGCTTTTGGAATACAATTACATCAATCAATCAATCATCAATCAATCAATCAATCTGGATATAGTGGTACATGTCTGTAATCCTAGCTCAGGAGACAAAGGGGGAGAATTAGCTGGACATCGTGGAACACCCTTTAATCCCAGTACTTGGAAAGTAGAGGTGGGTCTATCTCTGTGAGTGGGGGCCAGCCTGGTCTATTGGGAAGTTCCAGGATTGCCAGGGTTTAAATGAAAGCCCACCTTAAAACAAAAGAAACAAAAAACAGAACCATAAGTTCAAGGAGAACTCAGGAACCCAGCCTAATAATGACACCCTGTCACAGAAAAAGCACACATGATAAACACAAATTTCCCCCTTTAGTGTTTCACTTGAGGGGGAGAGGCATCCATAAAAATGATAATGTACTGGGTTATGTTAAATGTTATGGGTAACAAAACAGAATAAAGGAACAGAGAAGGAAGAAAGGAGCGGTTTTTCTTACAAATGGTCAAGGAAAGTGCCCCCACCACCACCCTGGGGTAACACTGCAGATTCGTCTCTGCAGGACTCTGAGGACAGAACATGGCAAGTGGACAGTCACAGACCATATTCCTCCTCAGGTCAGGGAATTCTGGAAGTGAAACAGAATTTGACTCTGATGAGTGCATGCTATGGAGGGGCTGGCAAGCTGTGAGAACAGAAGATGCTAAGAAGATGTCCCCAGCAGCCAAAGAGCGCCTTCCCTGTGCCTTAGCTTGCCTGGCCCTCTCCCTTTAAATACAAATCTCCATCCAAGCTCTGCTCCATTTTCGCCTCTGTAATATCAGTGCTCACAGTTCTGTCTCAGCTGGTTAACTGAGTCTCCTGAGGTCTGACCACATACCTTTCATCAAAGGAGGCATCCCGAAGCTCAGTCTTCCAAGAGGTACTGTGAAGAGAAACCCCATGTGTCCCAACAGACTAGACAGACTCCTTTAGCACAGGATGTCTGCCTCCTCCTTAAAATTTAGCTCCTTGAAGGCAAGGACTGTCTCTGTCTCCTTAGTGTAGAACTTCCTGAGAGTATAGGAGAAGCTGGATCTCCCTTCTTAATCGCTGGAGTAGCAGAGTAGTTGAAAAGTGGGAAATGTGGGTGGACACTGAAACAGACGGAGTGGAAGATTCTCTCCCTGATATTTACTATAGAGATAGGAAAGAAAGGCTAAGATCTTAATTCTCCAGCCTGGAAAATAATCTTGACCCTAACATGGTGGTTCTCAACCTTTCTGACGCTGCAACCAAAAAGACTATTTAACACAGTTCCTCATGTTGCTACTTCATAACCGTAATTTTGCTACTGTTATGAATCATAATGTAAATACTTGAACTGTAGGTTATCTGATGTGTGACCCTTGTGAAAGAATCATTCAATTCCCAAGGAGCTGTGACCCACAGGTGGAGAAGAGCTGCTCTAACAGAAACCTCTACCAGAGTCCCTCTGGGCGAGGGAACCTCAGAAACTTTGCCCTTTTCCTCTTGACTGTTCTTTGCTGAGCCGAGCCAGCAGCCCAGAGTTTGGGAGACACAGCTTTTTGCTCCAGACTCCTCCAAGCAGAGGCAGCTGTCTCTCACGGTGTCTTACATGTCTGATAGCTGCACAAACCCTTCCAGATGGTAGGCTTGGAGTTTCCAGCTGCTACAACAGTCCATTTGCTCATCTTCTCATTTTCTTTAAGGCGCCAGCGTTTGATTGTATATAGCAATGGGGCAGGAGCCAGCAGGGGCTCCAGTCTGCACAGTGAGGGAAGCGTGGTGAGCAGAGGAAGAACAAGCATCCGTCAAAGCATCCTCAACCATCAGGCCAAGGAGCGCTGGACTCTCTGTGAAGGGTACCCAGCCCTGCAAAAGGAGTGGGAAAAGAAATTCTAGGCATACAAACTGCTGCATCCTCATCTCATATTTGCTGGCTGTGCTTGATGTCTTGCCAAGGATTAGGGTGCCGGCAGTTGAAATGGTATTGCCCTCTATATGTGTGCAAAGCAGAGGAGATGGTCTATGGATGCCCAGCTTTCTGGCTCAGTAAGACCTAGAGCTGTCAGGAGGAAGTTCAGATGAAATTGGGCATCCTAGGCAACCACTAAGCAGCCATCTTCACTCAGCCTCCTGAAGAAGTCAAAGACCACAGGTGGCAGATGGCTGTCAGAGCCTAAGTGAGGAAACAACGTGTCTATTAGAGAAGACAAAAGACTAGGCCCTATGTCGATTTGATCTGAATGTGAACCGCCTAGGACATCAGTGAAGCGGACCTTTCCAGATACAATTACATCATACATTCTAACGAATGGTTTGGCAGGGTACTGTAGAACTTTGGAAAATGGAGAGTCTGGTTCAAGGAAGTAGGTCATTGGGAGTGTGTCCCTGTGGCATAAGACTCTGGCCCATTCCTGTTACTGATCTACTATGTTCCCTGTCTACCATGATGTGAGCTGTGGTTCTTGGGAGATTTCTGTTTTCCCCAGCATCATTGAGTGACACATTTGGAATCACCAGCAAAAGCAACCCTTTCTATCAGGTATTTGGTCAGAGTAACAATAAAACAAAAACATTGTAAGCGACCACCTGCTGTGGAAGGCTGGACTATTTAGGGAAAGATGGTGTGAGTAGGTTGAAACTTCTCTGGATTTTAGAGGAGAACATTGGCCAAGACACATTCCCCATGGCACCAGCCTTGCCTGTGAACAGCTGACCTCCAGTCCACACCACTCATTTTTAGTGTTTTATATTTGAGTTCCACACAGGAAGACTATTGGTGTGAAATGGACCAGTTAACTCTTATTGGGAGTAATAAGGATTTCACTGTCTAAGCTTATAGGAATTAGAAGCTCTCTGCTTCTAGTAATTGGTCCGTTGAGAAGGCCTCTCAGCTCAGGACCTGCCCATGGACGTTGCTACCCACCCCACTTCCCCTCTGTATTCGAGCGCCAGTCCAGATGTTTTATCACAGAAGTTGTCCTTAAACCCAAACGACTCTCACTCTTAGATACTTTTGCCCTGGCAGGTCTCTGAAAATTGGGGAATCAAGTGAGGGGAAACTGAGAGACACTAGGGAGATTGCTCCTCCTCCTCCTTTTTCTTCTTTTTCTTTTTGGAAGACAGGATTTCTCTGTGTAGCCTTGGTTGTCCTGGAAATCGCTCTGTAGACCAGGCTGGCCTTGAACTCAAAAAGACACTGCCGTCTGCCTCTCTTGTCTTCACTGGGTTTTAGTTTTCATTACTTTTCTTCTTTTCCTTATAATTACTTTAAATGTATTAATTTTATGTACTTATTTATTTATTTTTATTGAAAATTCACACACTATATTCTGATCACAGTTTCTCCTCCCCCATCTCTTCCCAGATCTCCCTATCTTCCAACCATACAGCTCCACACTTCTTTCTCTCCTTCTTTGGGAAACAAATAGGAAAAAAAAAAGCCAGAATTAAAAACAACAACAAAGCCACAAGAAACACACACACCATAATCACGTAAAATTGGAAACCATAATATACAAGCAAAGGACCATTAAGATAAAAAACAAACAAAAACAAATAAAAGCAGCTGGGCGGTGGTAGCACACGTGTCCCAGCACTTGGGAGGCAGAGGCAGGCCAATCTTTGTGAGTTCAAGGCCAGCCTGGTCTACAAAGTAAGTTTCAGGACAACCAGGGCTACACAGAGAAACTGCCTTGAAAAACCAACCAACCAAATAAACAAACAAACAAACAAACAAACAAATCACACACAAAAAGCCCAAACAAAGCAATATGAGACACAAAAATAATCTACAAAAGCAACATTGAGTTTGTTTTGTGTTGGCCACCTTCTGCTGCACATGGGACTTACTCTTAAGTGTGGTTTATATACCTACTGAGACTCCGTTGAACAAAAACATATATTTTTTTTTTTGCCAGTAGATGTTGATTCCAAACAATTTTTTGGTTACGGTGGGAGCATGTGTCCACTTTCCCCTCTCAATGCTGGGACACTGTCTGGCTTGAACCTGTGCTGGACTTGTGCATGCTGCCACAGTCTCTGTGAGTTGATAGGTGCATCAGTCCTGTTGTGTCTTGGAGACTGATCCCTCATGTCATCCATCTTCTCTGGCTCTTACAATCTTTTGGCCTCTTCATCTGCATACTTCCCTGAGCCCTCAGGCAATGGGTCTGGTGCTCCAAAGTTTCTCATTCTCTGCACATTGGCCAGTTGTGGGTCTTTATATTAGTTCCCATCTGCTACAAGAAGAAGCATCTCTGAAGACAGCTGAGAAAGACGCTGATTTATGGTATAGCCAATGTTTTTAGGAAGCATTTTATTACTGTCTTCCTTTAGCAGAACAATACTATTTGGTTTTCCCCTAGGCCCATGTACTCTCTATTCTCAGGTTTTGGGCTACCAGGGCAGTGTCAGGTATCGGTTCCATCTCTTGTGTAGTGGGTCTTAAATCCAATCAGATAGTAGTTGACTATTTCCATAATGTTTATGCCGCAACTGCACCAGTATATCATGCAGGCAGGTCACCATTATAGATCTCAGGTTTTGTAGCTGGGTTGGTGGTTATCTGCTGGGGATGTCTTTCTGTACGATGTGAATATGTGTTGTTCCCATTGGTTAATAAATAAACTTCTTTGGCCTATGGCAAGGCAGCTTAGAGGCAGGCAGGAAATCCAAGGAGAGAGACAGGACAGATAAAAGCAGAGTCTGGGGAGACACCAGCCTGCTGCCCAAGGAGCAACATGCCAGCAGACCAGTAAAGCCATGGAACATGTGGCAAAACATAGATTAATAGAAATGGATTAATTTAAGATATAAGAGCTAACAAGAGGCCTGCCATAGGTCATACAGTTTATAACTATAAGCCTCTGAATGATTATTTTATAAGCAGCTGAGGGACTGCTGGGCTGGGCAGGACAGGACCTTCCGACTACAGTTATCTTTCTCCTCTGATGGCATATAGAGTATCTTCCAGTACCATGAACAGTAGGGGTCAAGGGTCTAGGTAGGCACCAGCTCAACTTCTCTATGTTCAGCGAGATATGTATGTGTTCTCTTCAGTATTAGGACCTTACTGCTGTGAATATCGTTCTGTATAAATAAAACACTGATCGGCCAGTGACCAGGCAGGAAGTATAGGCAGGACAAGGAGAGAGGAGAGTTCTGGGAAGTGGAAGGCTGAAGAGAGAGACACTGCCAGCCGCCGCCATGACAAGCAGCATGTGAAGATGCCGGTAAGCCATGAGCCACGTGGCAAGGTATAGATTTATAGAAATGGGTTAATTTAAGATATAAGAACAGTTAGCGGGGCTTGGTGGGACCTGGAGAGAAGCTCTCCAGCTACACCTTACCATCAGTTTTTGGAGAGCAATCAATAGCCTTGACAATAACCTGAGTTGTTTAGGGGATTCTATGGGACCCTTCTGGCCAACAACTCAACTAGCTGTAATTCATTCCTGCCACTGGAAGTCTCACTGGGTGGCAAAATATATCTAGTCGGGGCATTCTTTCCCCATTCTTTGCTGATTTCATTTAGATTTCTTTCATATACATACATATTTTAGGAAGTTTCTACTGAAGTAGGTTTCCATGTGACTGTTCAGATGGTCCTCAGAATTAGTTGTCCCTCCCTGAACTCCGTGCATTACTCTCCTAGTCCTTTCCCCTCCCCTTTCAATCCTCCCATTCTAGTCTTGCCCATGTCATGCCATAACTCCATATTCTATTTCCCCTTCCTTGGGAGTCTCTTACTCTACATAACCTCTGGGTTATATGGATTATAGCATGCCTATCAAAAGCTCAAAAGCTAATATTCACATGTAAGAGAATACATACCGTATTTGTCTTTTTAGATCTGGATTAGATCACTCAGAATGAATTTTTTCTAACTCCATCCATTTACCAGCAAATTCCATTATTTCTTCTTAACAGCTAAATAATACTCCATTGTGTAAATGTACCATATTTTCTTTATTTGTTTATCCATTGACAGACATCTAGATGACTTCTAATTTCTGGCTATTATGAATAGTGCAGCAATGAACATGAATGAGCAAATATCTTTGTAGTAGGATGTAGAGCTTTTAGATATGTGCACAAGAGTAATATAACTGGATCTTGAGGTAGATCTATCTATCCACAACTTTCTGAGGAAACACCACACTGGTTTCCAAAGAGGCTATACAAGTTTGCACTCTCATCTCAATGGATAAGTGTTCCCCCTCCTTCACATCCTCACCAGCATGAGCTGTCATTTGTTTTATTTTATTTGTTTTCAAGACAAGATTTCTCTGTGTAACAACCCTGGCTGTTCTGGAACTCATTCTGTAGACCAGGTGGCCTCAAACTCACAGAGATCCACCTGCCTCTGCCTCCCAAGTGCTGGGATTAAAGGCATGCGCCACCACCGCCCGCCATGTCATTTGTTTTATTAATATTGGCCATTCTGACTGGCATAAGATGAATCTCAAAGTAGTTTTGATTTTCATTTCCCTGATGACTAAGGAGGTTGAACATTTCTTTTGTTTTTCAGCCATCTATGTTTCATCTATTGAGATTTCTCGGTTTAGTTCTGTACCCCAGTTTTTAAATTGGATTATTTTATTTTCTGGTGTCCACTTTTTTGAGTTCTCTATATAGTTTATATATTAACCTGCTATCAGATGTGTAGTTGGTAAAGAACTTCTCTCATACTGCATCCTGCCACCTTGGCTGAATGACGGTGTCCTTTGCTCATAGAAGCTTTTCGGTTTCATGAGGTCCCTTTTTTTTTTTTTTTCATTTTCCTTTATTATGGTCCCCATTTATCTTTGTACCTGTGCTATTGGTGTCCTGCTTAGCAAGTCTTTTCCTATGCCTATGAATTCAATGCTATTCCCTACTTTCTTTTCTATCTATCAAATTGAGACTAGCTAGCTTTCTGTTGCAGTCCTTGCTCTGTCTGGAATTCAGTTTTGTGCAGGGTGACAACCATGAGTGTATTTGCATTCTTCTGTGTGCAGCCATCCAGTTTCACCAGCGCCATTTGTTGAAGATGCTGTCTTTTTCTCCAGTGTGTATTTCTGGATCCTTTGTCAATAATCAGGTGTCCACCTATGTCTGGGTCTTCAATTTGATGCCACTGATCAATGTATCAGTTTTTTACATCAATACCATGCTGTCTTTATGGCCATACCTCTGTATTACAACTTGAAATGGGGAATGGGGACACCTCATGCAGTTCTTTTATTGTTCAGTATTGTTTTAGCTATACGGATTGTGTAAGGAGCCGCCATTCTAAGATGGCGCTGGCTTCCTGGCAGCCTAGCTGTAAACAATTCCATATTTGGCTATGCTCTCGGACTATGTGTCTGTGACTATGCATGCACGGGTATGTAATCGACTTTATGTCTCAGCTATCCGTGGTCCCGTGCTAGCATTCTGGCGGGACCAATCACAGTACCGGCACGTTTGCCTGATTCCCTATATAAGCAGCTGCATTTTAGTCCTCGGGGGCCCCTCACCTCCAGCTCTCCCTTAACCAAGAGGCGCTCCAATAAAGTGTGATCTGAGAAGAATCCTCAGTGGTGGTCATTCTTCCTCGCTGGCCGAGGAGCGCGCTGCAGGATTGCTTTGTGTGTCTATACAAAGCTGAAAACATTGTTTTCAATTTCTATGAAGAATTATGTTGGTATTTTGATGGGGATTGCATTGAATCTGTAGATTGCTTTTGATAGAATGACCTTTTTTCCACATTAATCCTACCAATCCAAGAGCATCATTCCATCTTCTGGTTTCCCTCTTTCTTTCTTTCTTTCTTTTCTTTTTTTCTTTCTTCAATGTCTTAAAGTTTTTATTATGTGTTTTTCACTTTCTTGATTAGAATTATCCAAGGATTTTTTTCTTTTCTTTTCTTTTTTTTTTTTTTTTTTTGAGGCTATTACGGAAGGTATTCTTTCCCTGATTTCTTTCTCAGCCTGTCATTTGTATACAGCTACACACTGATTTGTGGGTGATAATTTTGTATCCTGCTACTTTGCTGAAAGTGTTTATCAGCTATAGAAGTTTTCTGGTGAAATTTTTGGGGTCATTTATGTATACGACCATATAATCTACAAATAAAGATACTTTGACTTCTTTCTTTCCAGTTTGTATTCCCTTAGTCCCCTTCAGTTGTCTTATTGCTTTAGCTAAGACTTCTAGTAAGTATTATATTAAATAGGTATGGAGAGAGTGGACATCCTTATCTTGTCCCTGGTTTTAGTGGAAATGCTTGGAGTTTCTCTCCATTTAGGTTGATGTTGTCTGTGAGCTTACTGCAAATTGCTTTTTATTATGTTGAAGTATGTCTCTTGTAATCTTTTCCATCTTTTACCATGAAGGAATGTTAGATTATGTCAGTGGCCTTTTCTGTATCTAATGAGATGGTCATATGGTTTTTGCCTTTCAGTTTGTTTATCTCTTGGATTACATCTGTTGATTTATATATGTTGAATCATCATTGCATCTCAGGGGTGAAGCAGACTTGATCATGGTGGATAACCTTCTGATGCGTTCTTGGATTTAGTTTACAAGTATTTTATTGAGAAGGTTTGCATTTGTGTTAATAAGGGAAATTGGTCTGCAATTTTCTTTGTTGGGTCTTTTTGTGCTGTAGGTATCAGGGTAACTGTGGCCTCATAAAATAAATTAGGCAATGTTCCTGTGTTTCTATTTTGTTAAATTATTTGAGGAATACAGGCACTAATTCCTCTGTGAAGCATCAGGTAGAATTCTGTGCTGAATCCATCTGGTTCTGGTTTCTTTTTGTTGGGAGAGTTTTAATTCCAACTTCTATTTCACTGGGTTTTATGGGTCCATTTAAATTACTTATTTAATATTGATTTATCTTTAGTGGGTCTCATATATCAATAAATTTATCCATGTCTTTTAAGTTTTCCAGTTTGGCAGAGTACAGTTTTTGTTTGTTTGTTTGTTTGTTTGTTTGTTTGTTTTCTGTTTTTTTTGGAGACAGGGTTTCTCTGTGTAGCTTTGGAGCCTGTCCTGGAACTCATTCTGTAGACCAGGCTGGCCTCGAACTCACAGAGATCCACCTGGCTCTGCCTCCCGAGTGCTGGGATTAAAGGCGTGCACCACCACTGCCTGGCAAGTACAGATTTTGTAAGTACATCATTATGATTCTCTAGCTTCTTGGTGTCTGTTGTTATGTCCCCCTTTCATCTCTAATTTTGTTCATTTGGATCTTCTCTTTTTCACCTTTTAATTTTGCTAAAGGTTTATCAATCTTGTTGATTTTCTTAATGAATCAGCTCTTTGGTTTTTTGATTCTTTGCAGTGTTTTTTGTTTCTATTTATTGATTTCAGTCCTGAGTTTGATTATGTCTTGCTTCTAGTCTTTGTGGATGTTATTTCTTCTTTATGTTCTAGAGCTTTCAGGTTTACTACTAAGTTGCTAATACGAAGTCTCTCTAATTTTTTATGTTGGCGCTCACTGCTATGAACTTGCCTCTTAGGACTGCCTTCATTATATCCCATAAGTTTGGGTACGTTGTGTTTTTTTTATTTTCATCCAATTCTTTAACAAATATTTAATTTCCTTCTTGATTTCTGTCTTGATCTGTTTTCATTCAATAAAGTGGTGTTTTGTCTCTATAAGTGTATATGATAATCTGTTTTTGTTGATATCCAGCTTTAATCCATGGTAGTCAGATAGGATTCAGGGTGTTATTTCAATTTTCTTGTATTTGTTGAGACTTTCTCTGTGTCTAAATATGTGGTCATCTTTGGAAGAAGTTCTATGAGCTGCTAAGAGGAAGGTATATTCTTTTGTGTTTGGGTGAAATGTTCTATTGATATTTGCTAGGTCCGTTTGATTTATGATGTCATCTCTTCCCAGCATTTCTCTGCTTAGTTTCTGTCTGTTTGACCCCCTGTCTATTGGTCAGAGAGGGGTATTGAAGTCACCTACCATCACTATGTGAGGGTGTGTATGTGATTTTAGCTGTAGTAGTGTTCTTTTATGAACTTGGGTGCCCTTGTGTTTTGTGCATAGATGTTAAGTATTGCCATATCCTCTTGGTGGGTTTTTCCTTTGATGAGTGTGTGTCCTTCCCTATCTCTTCTGATTAGGTTTGTTTTGAAGTCTGTTTTGTTGGAATTTCAGGTAGCTATACCTGCTTGCTTCTTCAGAATATTGTTTTCCACCTTTACTCTGAGCTGATGTCTATCCTTGATATAATGTGTGTTTCTTGCTGCAGCAGAAGGATGGATCCTATTTTCATATCCATTCTGTTAGTCTGTGTTTTTTTTTAATTGGAGAACTGAGTGTTATCAACAAGCAGTGTTGGTTGATTCCTGCTATTTTATTGTTGCAGTGTGAGCATTTGATTTACTATTCTGAGATTATTTATTCCTTGTTGTTGTTGATTTTTTGGGGTTCATTTAACCTCTTCAGGTTGAAGTTTCCTCCTAGTGCCTTCTCTAGAGCTGGATTTCTAGATAGAAACTGCTTGCATTATTTTTGTCATGGAATGTTTTGCTTTCCCTGTCTGTTATGATCAAAAGCTTTGCTGGGTATAGCCATCTGTGCTGGCACCTTTAGTGCCTCAGAGTTTGTGGACTATCCGTCCAGGCCCTTATGGCTTTTCAGAGTCTCCATTGAAAAAGCAGGTGTTGTTCTGTTGTTCGAATAGTCTGCCTTTATATATTACCTGGTCTTTTTCTTTTCAGCTTTTACTATTCTTTTTTTTGTTGTTGTTCTGTGCATTTAATGTTTTGATTATTATTTGTTGTACGGATTTTCTTTTCTGGTCCAGTCTATTTGGTGTTCTGTATGTTTTGTGTACCTTGATAGGAACCTCCTTCTTTAGGTGGGGATCTTTTCTTCTATGAATTTGTTGGAAGTAGTTTCTGTACCTTTGACCTAGGTTTCTGCTCTTTCTTCTGCTCCTATTATTTATAGATTTGGTCTTTTCATAGAGTCCAAGATTTCCAGATATTTTGTACATGGGATTTTTTTTTAGATTTAATATTTTCTTTAACTGGGGTATCCATTTCTTCTATTTTATCTTCAATGCCTGAGAGTCTCTTCTATGTCTTGTACTCTATTGGTGAGGCTTACTTCTGACGTTTTTATTTGACTTCTGAATTTATCATTTCCAGTTTTATCTCAGTTGGGGTTTTCTTTAGTGATTTTATTTCTACTTTCGTGTCTTGAACTGTTTGCCAATTTCATTCCACTCTTTGTGTTTTCATAGTCTTCGTCAACAGACTCATCCATGTCCTCTTGAAGGTCCTTGAACATGTTCATAATTGGAATTTTGAAGCAATTGTCTTTCTCTTTTAGTTATATTGCTTTTCTCAGGGCCTGTTGTGGTAAGAGCACTGGGTTCTGGTGGAAGCATATTGTCTTGGCTGTGATGTTTATGGTTTTGCTCGGGTATGTACTTAGCATCTGGGGTTGGGATGACTAAAGTGAGTCTAGGTTGGTCTTACTTTGTCCCAGTTTGGTGGGTGTTCTTTTCCTTGGTTTCTGTCACCCTCTCTGGACATTAGGAAAGTGTGGTGGTTTTGGCTTACCTGGTATGGAGTGCTCCTGCATGTTGGTGGTTGGCAGAGAAGAATCGAGGTGGGCTAGGAGGAAATACTGAGAGGGCCTTCAGGAAAGAGCTAAGGGATCCTGTTCACACCTAGAAGTGGGGTCCTCAGGGCACTGGATGTGTGGTGGAGACATGGGATTCTGCAAGTAGGGTACAGTAATGCAAAGGATAATCTGGAGAGACAGAGATGGAAGGGCTGGGTCTGGACCAAGAGTTGGTGTCTCCACTGAATGGAGCTGAGGTGGTGACTGTAAGCAGGTTGATACCAGGCTTAGGGGGAGAATGGAGAAATCGCAATGGAGGACAAGAAGGACAGTGTGATTCTCCTACCTGAGTTCCTGCCAGGTGTGGACACTGGGGGTCCCAGGTAAAATGTTTTTAGGTATTAGGGGCTGATACAAAGGAATAGGAATGTCCTAGAAGGTAGGTCTGAGAGGGTCCACAGGAAGGAGGGAAGCTGTGTCCACACCAAGGTTTGGCAGAGTCCTCCGGGAATGGAGGTAGGAGGCAGAAAGCAGGCTGCCCCAGGGCTGGGGATGAGACTGGAGAGGCTGTGATGGAGGACAGGAAGGAGAGTGAACATCACCTACCTGAGTACAGGTCCAGTGTGGTCACCGGGGTCGGGGTGTCCCAGGTAGAAAGTCTTTCTAGGTATTGGCGACTGACACAAAGGAATGATACAGGCCGAAAGGGAGAGCTGAGGGTGTCCACAGGAAGGAAGAGTTGGGTCTGTTGCGTTTTTTCAGCAAAGTCCCTGTGAATGGGCATTAGTTTTTTAAAATCCTGCCCAAGAATATAGACTCTGACCCTCAGCCTTCTTCAGTGCTTCTTTGAAGATCTAAGCCCACACGTCATTAGATCCATGCATCAGGATTGAGTTTCATTGTTGTGGTTTACATTTTCATCCAAGGTAGAGCTGAGGTTGAGGAGGTAGCTAGGATTGCAGCCTGAAATAGTACAGAGCTCAGTGAATGCCATGGTTGATTTACCAGTGAAATAGAACAAGGTTCGTGTGGATGGAAATAAAAGGGTTAGGCTTACTGGAAAAACAAATATTTTATGTACTGTCTCATTTGGGGTTCCTAGATTCTGTAAAGTACATAAAATTATGTCTACGCAAATGACAGGAAAGTGGAAATAAAACTGTCCATAAGACAAAGGAGACTTCTAGTAGGAGAGGGGGAATGAGGCGGGTGAGGGCACAGGACGAGTGTGCTCAGCATACAGTACATATGTGTGTGAAGAAGTGTTTAGTGTAAAAAACAATTTCAGGTGGGCTAAACAAAATTATTAAACTTTCAAAAGGCATTTGAATAGATAAAGTATATACATGTTGGGGTTATTCAACCATAGTTACCAGAAGGACTATTATCTTAAACCATAGCTCTTTTTTTAAAAAAAATTTTTATTTTATGTATATAGTGCTCTGTTTGCATGTATACTTGTATGCCAGAAGAGGGCATCAGATCCCCTTAGAGATGGTTGTGAGTCACCATGTGGGTACTGGGAATTGAACTCAGGACCTCTGGAAGAGCAGTCGGTGCTCTTAACCGCTGAGCCATCTCTCCAGCCCAAACCATAGCTCTTAATGATGTCCCCTCAGTTATTACAACCCCCTAAATAGAGGCTTGCTAATGATTTTGGTAGAGATATTAAATATTCAGTTTGTTTACCCTTCTTCCTTAGTCATCTCCCAACTCTACTTAAAAACCTTCCTTCCTGCCAAGCTTGAGATAAAAAGAGAAACTTCCTTTTACTCCAGGAGCTCATGTCCATGGGAAAGATGGGCAAAGGGGTACAGAAAGCTGGGGGGTGCAGAGGTGGGAAAACGGCCACGCTTAAGAGTCTAGAACAGGCCTGGTGGTGATGGCGCACTCCTTTAATCCCAGCACTCGGGAGGCAGAGCCAGGCGGATCTCTGTGAGTTTGAGGCCAGCCTGGTCTACAGAGCAAGATCCAGGACAGGCACCAAAACTACACAGAGAACCCCCTCCCTCCAAAAAAAAAGTCTACAACAGGGATGACTGAGCTTGGCTCGGAGGCATCAAGAAAGTTTTTTTCTGAGGCCAGTGTGAAGAATGACCTGGCATGAGATGGTGCTCCTCTCCTGGCCTCAGATACTCCATGGCCCAATAGTACTCTGCCTGTAGCACCAAATGAGGGCCATTCCCTGGAGATGCTTGTTGAGGAGTTCCATCCGGCCCATGGGGCAGTTTTTGAATATCCTGGTTTTGAGAACCCAGGGCCCATTTTTTTCTTCCCCAGAAACTGCAGCTAAGATTCTGTTTCCTAGTTCCTGCTTCATGCACGTGACAGCCAAACTCTGACTAAGAGTATACTGTTCTCTCTTTTGCTGTCTCCCCACTTGTACGTCAGGGAACAACCCGAGCAGAACCTGCCAGGCAGTCTGGCTGCTGGCTCAGGAGGCATTTCCCAAACGAAGAGGTGGAGAACGTTGGTTTAATGTCCCTCCAGTGGTTCCGTTCCAGCCTCAAAGACAGAAACAAGGCTCTGGCACCAAGTCCCTGCTTCCCAGCAAGAGTATTCCCTTCCTCTGCTGGCCCTTAGTCTCCACCTCAGCCTCCCTGCAGACCTGTCCCTCCGCCCTCCCAAAGCCGAGCCCTAGACTAGGCTTGGGGATCCAAGGAATCTCAAACTATGAGGAAAATGCAGTCCTTCTGCTGAAGCCCAGCCAGAGAACAAGGGAGCATTCTGTCAGGCACGCCCCTACTGAGGAGGCCTTGTCTCCAACTCCACTCATTCCTTCTTGGTGAGAGGGAGAAGCTCCAGAGACTCAGGAAGCTGAGGAACCTTACTGGGTGCAGGAAGCTAGTAAAACTCAATTAGTTTAGAAAAGTCCAGATTTACAAGACTTCTTCCAGAGGTCATCAAAGCCATGAACAATGGCTGGGGAGAGGCGCCTCACAGCAGCCCGGCTGTCTGCAAGCTGTGTCCAGGGGCAGCTTAGGTGAGTCATCACTCACAGCGGGGGAGGGACGGGAGGGAGGGGGCTTTCAGTGGTGCAGCTGCACTTGGGTCACCCCACTCCTGTAAGTAACCACTCACCTCGGTTCTTGTCAATGACCACGGTAAACTCAGCTTCGCCAGGCTTGGCTTGAACTGTTCCATCGATCTTGGTGAGTGAGTACCTTGTCTGGGCTGAAGAGGCTTCTATTAACGACTCGCCAGGAGAAGTCACACAATCTGATCACTGGCCTTTGGTCAAGAATGTACCCCCCACCCCCACTCTCCACTCCACACACACACACACACACACACACACACACACACACCCTGAACCGAACCGCATCTTATCCCATAAACCAGACATCTGCCAGTCTGTTCCTAACTTCTGTCCCTTCACACCTGACCTCTGAATCCTGCTCATCTACTTCCTTCCACCTCAGCTGTTACCACCTGATCAATGCTGTCATGTGCTTCCATCTGCTTCCATCTACAGAAATGGGGGCCTCTCCTTTCGCTCACACCCTACCCATGGACTCTTCTCTCTATAACTCCAGTTGTCTTTCTTAAGCACAGATTTAACGACATCCCTGCACTGCTTAGGACTTGCCGGTGAGCTCCACTGTCTTTATAATCAGACACAGTGCCCTTCCCCCAGCTTCCAGAGCCTGTCTGGGGTGGGTGTGACTTCTCCCCAGCCTCACTGCTCCCCACGTTCCTCATGTCCACCAGATGTCTTCCACTTCCTCGGATTGCCCAGATCTTTCTAACCAGGATGCTCTCTGTTTCCTTCCCGGCAATGTTCTCCACCAGGGCCCTGCCGCAAGCGGTCTTGCTCATCCTTCAGACCTTAAGACAAATGTCCCTTTCCACAGAATCTTCTCTACTGCATCCAGACAAATGGCTGTCTCACTATTGGTGTCAAATCCCCTCCACTTCTACCAGTAGCATTAATCACACTTGAAACTAGATATTTCCTGTCTGTTTTCTCTGCTGGTTGGTAAGCCTGGAATGTAAGTGATGACTGTCGTCACTAGAACCTGCACCTGGAACTGGAGGAAAAGGAAGATGTTTCCATTCTGATTGCCTCAAGTGTTCTCTGGAATGTCTGACAGAGCTGGGCTCCACTGTGCAGAGACCTAGTAATTAGATTCGAAGAGGAACTTCCCCAGAAAGCAGACAATTTGTTAAATTTCAAGAAATTATTCTCCCTTGGGGCTGAAACAGAAGAGCAGAAATGGCATAAAAGTTTATCTTCTGTTGTTCAAAATATGTGGGGGAGATACATAGTGCCTACAACGTAAAGAAGAATCTCAGGGAGCAGTGAACAGAGTGATAAATATAGCTGAGTGTGGGATGACACACCTGAGCACGGAGCAGCAATTTACAGCCACGTCACATGGCCCTGGGGGGAATTTACAGTGTTGTAACTCGGTAGTATTTCTACATGCCTCACTAACGCCCACTTCAGTCTCCTGCTCAGAGAGGACCACATCTCTTGCATCTCTTGTTCTTAAAAAATTTTTTTTCTTGAGATTATAAGATAATTACATCATTCCTCCTTTCAAACCCACACACATATCCCTCTTGGTTCTCTTTCAAATTCATTTTAAATTCCCTTTTTTATTCATTGTTTACACACACACACACACACACACACACACACACACACACACACACACAATCTGCTCAGTCCGTGTAATGGTAAGTGTTACCTGTATGCATGTTTTCAAGTCTGATCATTTGGGTATCGATAGACGTGCTAAAGTGGATAGGGTGGTGTGGGATGCAGCGGATGCCCAGCAGGCCTCAACCCTGCACAAAGAACTACAGGCAACTAAGGAATGCTCAGGGCAGGAGAAATAGTCTCCCTTGCTCTTTTGATGAAGCAGGATGGCTGGGCCAAATGGGGTTAAGATATTTACGAGATCTGAGGAGAGAAGATATCATGCCATCAGAACCCTTTCCCTTTCCAGGGGAATTCTGAACACAGACATCAGCATTTCGGAGTACACAAAGCCTCCACTGGCCCGCTGCTTTCATGGGCAGCCTTGTTCACATACCAAGAAGGCCCCATTCTTTATCCCCACTTAGCTTTGGTCTGGGCAGCCCCCAGGTTTCTGCCTTTTGCTCCCTCGCTCATGATGTCCCTTCCAGGTGGGGTGGTTTTTTGTTTGTTTGTTTTTGGTTTTTCCTTTCCCTACAGACCTATCCTTCCACTAGTAAAGTGGTGCACATATTCAACCAGAGCACAGATGCAAGGATCCCTGCAAGTTGGGAGCCACCCTGGACTACACAGCAAGATCTTGTCAACACAATAGCAAAGCCACCCCGAACCCCCATTTCCTCAAGGCCCAGCTGTGGTGCACAGCTCTCCCTGGGCTATGGCGGGGCAACGCACCTCTTCCAATGTCACCGCCTGTCCTAGTCACCGATCTACCGCTGTCATGAGACACCACGACCGTGACAGCTCTCAAAAGGGAAAACGTTTGTTTGGTGGTGACAGTTTCAGAAGTGAGTCCGTGATCATCACGGTGGGGAGCAGGGCGGGGCGGGCAAGCAGGTGCTGGAGTAGCAGCTGAGAGCTACATCCTGATCCACAAAAGCAGCAGGCAGAGAGAGAGACAGAGACAGACAGACAGACAGACAGACAGACAGGGGCTCTGGGCTTCCCTTGGGGTTTTGATACCTCGAAGCCCACACCAGTGGATTACTTCCTCCAACAGGGCCACACTTCCTCATCCTTTCAAATAGTGCCACTCCCTGGTGACCACGGGTTCGAATCTAGGAGCCCTTGGGGGGCCATTCTCACTGAAAGCACTGCATTGACACTCTGTTCCTTGAAGCCATCTGTTGACTATTAGAGTCACATATACATGTGTTTCATCTCCCCCTCAAAACTTCCCCACACATGTGGACCCCCTAGGGGTCTGGCACATGAAAGAATCTCCAGGGACTCTTCAATGAAATGTCTCTACCTGTCTGTTCCTTCTGTGGTCTCTGTCCCCCTTGGGCATCTACAACTGTCAGGTACTGTACCAGGAACACATGGGTCTTTGTAGCTAGAGTTTCCTGCCCCAGTCAGACAATCTTTTCACCCGCCAGTCCACAGCGCTCAGACCCAACCAGTAAACACAGGATTATATTGCATACAACTGTATGCGTGAGCTTCTGCTAATGTTTTATATTTAAATTAACCATTTTAAATCTATATGCACGTGTGGTGCTTACAAGTCTTCATTCTTGTCCTCGGTGCTGCTTCTCCCTTCTTTGTCCCATTCTCCTCTCTTTGTCCCGCCTATCTTCTGCCTGTATGCATCAGTGTTATTTATATAGAGTGATATCCACAGCAGGTCTTTGTAAATACGATGCCAAGGAGCATAACTTCTGTGCAGGGGAACTGAGTCAGAAGCCCCCCCAAAGGCACCCATCAAGTAGAGGTGGTCTCTGGATTCTGACACTACCACACGCCTTCTGCTCCTGGACTCCACGGGCTGTGTGTTAAGAGCCTGGCTTCCATCTAACATCCCAGGCCCGTGTTCTCTCCTCGGTTAACCCGAAGCTGCCTCTTCTCACAGCTGTCGGAATGTGGTTTGAGCAGGGCAGCTCAAGTGGTGGAGTCTTCAAAGCACAGGGAACTGACCAGAAAATCACTGCTAGGAAAAACTGCAGCCCGGGACTCTACCTGCTATCCCGAGCTTTCCTCTGCCCTGCCAGCCTGACAGATGTAGGGGAGTGTCACCTGCTAAGGAGGCTCTTCTCACAGGACTGTCCCCTTGCTCCCCACCTCTCTGCTCTGAATGGAGAGAGAAGCGGAGGTGAAAAGATGCTCGATCACACCACTGGTCACAGAACGCTCACCTCAGGGAGTGAACACCAGAAGTCACCCTTTGAGGATACGGGTGGAGTTCCCCCAGGCTGCCTTTCACTGGGCTCCCCTAAGTTGTAGTTGGGAAGTGGGACTGGTGACAGCCGGCTGGGGTGAGGTGAGGTTTTGGGGGGGTGTCATCATAAATGGAGAAAATGATGTCTTTACAGTTCAGTCTGAGCAATCAGCAAAATCTAAAACATCTGTTAAGAAAAGTGATTGATTAATTAATTAAATAAATGCCTTTAATCCCAGCATTTAGGAGGCAGAGGTAGCTGGAGCTCCAGACTAACTTGGTCTACATAGCAAGTTCTAGACCAGCCAGGACCATACAGGACTACACACACACACACACACACACACACACAACACACACACACACACACACACACGAGAGAGAGAGAGAGAGAGAGAGAGAGAGAGAGAGAGAGAGAGAGAGAGAGAGAGAGAGAGAGAGGTGTGTGTGTGTGATATCATTGAAAAACTATTATTTTGGGGCAGGGTCTGTCTGTATCACCCTGGCTAGCCTTGAACTGCCCTGATCGGACTCCTGAGTGCTGGGATTACAGGCCCAAGACAACACATCAGCTCTGGATAATATTACTATTACTAATACATTTTATTTTTTTTAAAGATTTTATTTATTATGTATACAGAAGAGGGCGCCAGATGTCATTACAGATGGTTGTGAGCCACCATGTGGTTGCTGGGAATTGAACTCAGGACCTCTGGAAGAGCAGTCAGTGCTCTTAACCTCTGAGCCATCTCTCCTGAGTGCTGGGATTACAGGCCCAAGGCAACGTATCAGCTCTGGATAATATTACTATTACTAATACATTTTGATGTATTTTTTTTTTTTGAGACAAAGTCTTACTATGTTGCCTTGGCTGGCCTACTACTCCCTATGTGACTCAGTGTGATCTCAAACTCCCAGCAATCCCCCTGCTTCATCTTCCCAATCCTCCTTCCGGCTGATGTTACAGGTATGAGCCACCACTCTACCATTCCACACAGAAAAGAATCTAACATGACCAGCCTTGGTTTTTGTTGTTTGTTTGTTAACTTTAGATTGTTGATCACAAGATCCTGCTCCTGTCACTCTGCCAGGCTCCAGCCTTTCCTTTTTGAGTCTCTATTCCAGAATCCTCAGAATTGTTTTTATTCAAACTTGCCTGGGGAATACATTCATAAAACATGTGAGGGGCCGCATTTCCTGGTCCACCTCCCCTTTCAACATGCATTTTTAAAGAGAACTCTAGCTAGCACTGGGACAATGCCTTCACCTTACATAATAAGAAGGCATCTGAGGAAGAATGGAGAAAGACCTTTTATAGGCCTGGAAATGATGCCTAGTCCAAGGGCCTGCGGGGCCATAATGCCCACAAGGCTCACTTACATTCTTGGGCCATGGGGAACAGCTGCCTGCGAAGCTGGCATGGCTCTTCAGAAGATGCAGGAGTGAAATGTTGTGGCCACTGCTGGTTAAAACGGCTGTCCCTGGTTGTGATGAGGCGGTTTCACAGCTGTTTAGAATTCAGTTGTTGCCAACTCTGGTGGCGAGAGAATGGTTTTCAGAATGACTCCTGCAGTTACAGCCAGGCAGTCCCGAGACGTGCGTGTCGTAGAAGTGGGAATATGGCCTCTTGTGCTCGGGCCTAAGTACAGTGCCTGCTGTGTGTAGGGTTCTGACTCCACAGCGGCAGAGATGTTCCTCATCGGATGTAACACTGTGAGCAGTGCGTGGGGTTCCATCCTGGCTGGAGTCTGCTCGATAAAGCAGTGAATGCACCCACAGGCACCCCGTGCGCATGTCTCCACACACTTTCATGTGAAATTACCAGAAATCACTGACATTAAGAAGCGAATTGTAACATAAAACTCAGATTATCCCCTGAGAGATACTACATCAAGAAGATGAGATGGGTCTCTAACAGGCTCTTGGATTGCTTAGTAATATGGAATTTATATGCACACACTGGAAAATGTTTTAAATTTCTTGATTTGATGAAGAAAACAATCACAAATCTCCCAATGGACTGTTACCACTCTGGCAAACTAGTTACTGAATACTATCCTTTAAGCCAAGATTACTTAAGTATTTAGGATTACTTACTGCTTAAGAAAACCATGAAAGAAATCTTTAGCTCAATTAAAAAAAAAATCCTGTAGAAGCTTTCCATGCCCAAATTGGACAATCCCCAAAATACATGCTATTTATTACCAGCAGTAAATTCTAAAGTTGAAAGGCACTTTTAATGACTGTCAAGTTTTGATCACCCATGCTACAGGGAAACTAAATTATCCTTCTGTTCCCCCCTCAACAAAATCATTATGAAAAATCGGAATGCAGAGCCAAAAAACTGGGGCAACTCTGAGCATGTGGAGCAGTTGATTAATCAAATGTGTATGGTTTTCCTGAATTTTTAATAATTTTGATTTGCCTGCTTAAAAATTTCATAACTTGTTTTGATGCCTTTACTCATTTTTAAAATAAAATTTCACTTCTGTATTAATTTTGTATTGATGCATTGTCTTTTCCTTTATGGGAGAAACTCCCAAACGCCATAAACTCTGACTTTGCCCCGTCCACAGCGTCAAGGGCCAGACAAGCTCAACACACAGATGGCGGCACTCTCCTCCTAACCTGTGTGCTCACAGTTCCCAGGAGAGTTCCCTTTCTCTTGCTCTCCACAGCCCCATGCCCTCCCTCTTGCAGAGGAAGAAGAACTGATGATATCAGGTGACCTGCTCAGTCCTAGTCAGCCGGGAGGTTGCAGAGTCTGGGGCCACCCAGGTACCTGTTTCTACTCTGTTTTCCTCCCTTTCCTCAATTCCAAACTCAAGTGCAAGATCCTCAGACGTTACACCAATTTGTGCTTTCTGGGGTGCACCAAGGGCTTAGAAGAAGGGGTGACTGACAGACAGAAGCAGGATTAGACCTGCAGTCTGCAAGTTTTCCCTTCCTGTACCACCCAGCACTGGCTGAATCCCAGGCAGTGGCTAAGGCAGGTGTCTCCCACTACAGCTTGGGGCCAGCTGGGCAGGCTGGGAATGGGTGAGCCACGCCTTTAGAAGGTGGGTGCCTCCAGGGGACACAGCAGTAGGAGCAACTTAGCCTCCCCATTTTATTCATTTAAATGAACTAAGCCACAAAGGGCTGGGAGGGAATATTCCCAGCTGCAGAGGCCAGGAAGCTTGGGAGCAGGCCCCACAGATAATTCCCAGGCAGGAAGCTCTGGAACCAGAGGGCTTCCAAAACAGCTTTGCACAGTCCTTTCCCTAGAGCCAAGTGTGGTTCCAGTAAGACAGAGGGATAGAGCATGTGAGCCAGGGAAGGTCCCAGGGTCTGCCGCTACCATCTGCCAAGTTTCAAATTCTCCTCTTGGTCTGTCACACTCACCTTAGCACAGTTCCACAGACTGGGGCCTAAATAATGCAGATCATTTGTAACAGTTTTTCTCTAGAGCGGTGGTTCTCAACCTTCCTAAAATGCTGAGACCCTTTAACATAGTTCCTCAGGTGGTTGTGACCCCCAGCCATAAAATTATTCTTGTTGCTACTCCATGACTGTAATGTTGCTACTATTCTGAATCATGATGTAAATATCTGATATGGGACCCCTGTAAAAGGGTTGTTCCATCCTCAAAGGGGTCATGACCCTCAGGTTGAAAAACAGTTCTCTAGAGAAACTGAATATATATGGGATTTATTAGGATGGCTTACAGGCTGTGGTCCAGCTAGTCCAACAATGGCCGTCTACCAACAGAACATCCAAGAATCCAGTAGTTGTTCAGTCCATGAGGCTGGATGTCTTAGCTGGTCTTCAGTCTACACTGGAATTCCAAAGAAGTAGGCTTTCATGCCAGTGAAGGAAAGATTTGCCATCAAGAGTGAGAGCAAGCAGCTAAAAGGAACACGCTTCCTTCTCTCGTGTCCTTCATATAGACTATCAGCAGAAGGTCTGGCCCAGATTAGTGGTGAATCTTCCACCTCAAAAGATCCGGATTGAAAATGGGCATTCCCACTTCAAATGATTTAATTAAGAAAAGAATACCTCACAGGGTTTTAGTTCATTCCAGATGTAGACAAGTTGACGACCAAGAACAGCCATCACACTATCTTTTCATAGTCGGGAGACTAAAATTCCTCCCAGATCAAGGTATTGACAAGGTTGACTCCTCCGAAGCTCCTCCCTGGCTCCTAGGTATGTGTCTTCTCAGTACACACGTGGCCATCCCTACATGCCTGGATCTTAATTTCAGCTGTCTGTATTGGATTAAGGTGCACCCTCCTGACCTCATTTGACTTAGCACTCTCTAGAGACCATGTTAGATCACAGACTCTCCAGCCGACTTTCTTTATCTCTCCAGAAGTCAGGTATGGCATCTGCAGCCTTTCTCCCTGGCAGTTCGTTTCTTCCCACCTGCAGCTGTAGGAAGACCCGGTCTCCCTGATTCCTAGACCAGGACAACTTTGCTTTATAACTTTACTTTTATTGGTTTCTTCCTGAATCTTAGAACATAGGCCAGGCCGGGCTAGACCATTTGGTGTGGCGTTTGCCTATCCTGCTCCTGGGAAATGAATAAGAATCAGAACTGTCTGAGTGTCCTCTCACTTGAAAGTCTGATCATGGCTAACTATAGCCAGAAGGCTCTTCTAACAAACCATGTCTGAAGCGTATTTTATGTCAGCATCCTTCCCCGCCCCCAAGATCTTATTCCAAGTGCAGTCAGTTCTGAGATACTGTTAATTAACGTATGAATTTGGGGGACCTAGGTCAGCCCGTGATACCTTCAGTGTGAAGGAGGTTCAAAGTACATGTAGGGAGAACATGGACAGGATTCCTAAGAGGGTTGCTTCCTTTCTCATGGGAAAAGTGGTAGGAAGAAGAAGGCCCACTCAGAGACTGATATCCAGAAGTCTTGTAAAGTGTCTCACCCAGAGGCACACCCTACACTCCCACACACATCCTAAGAATTCCCGAATCTGGGTGTTCTGTGTTCCCTCCCATCCCAGCAGGAGCTGTCAACGTGTGCTCCGTGGTCACTTTTGCCTTCTCCTCTCTGTATTTCAGGCTGTTAGCTTTCTTCCTTGCCTGTCTATCCACTGAATGAAGTCAGTCAACATCAGGATCTTTCTTTCAGGTGTACAGACCAGTCTGCTGCCAAGTCCTGGAGATTGTGGGGTTCACTCTGGATTGGACCCTGACA
Source organism: Peromyscus leucopus (assembly GCF_004664715.2). Lineage (NCBI taxonomy): Eukaryota > Metazoa > Chordata > Mammalia > Rodentia > Cricetidae > Peromyscus > Peromyscus leucopus. Next base: position 65,445,204 of record NC_051068.1, read on the forward strand.
TTCACAAAGTTACCCTGTTGCATGGCTTTTTCTCCAGGCATAACACGATGCCTTCTCGGAGGAGGGATTAACTTGGCCAGGCAGCTGTGCCACCTAGAGAGAACACAGTGATAGTCACATTATGGCAATGGTAATGGAGCTGGTGGCACCCCCAGTAGAAGGAAGCAGGAGAGGGTCCAGTGGTCTTCACCTGGGATTGTTCTCAGATGCTTCCTCCACTCTACCCCACCCCCACCTTCACCACGCATCACCAGCCAGGTGCAAGTGATGTGTGGTGAAGATGGAGATGGTAGACTATTATGACGCAGAAAGTTAATTGGAAGGGAGAGCCCATGGTGTAGCTGTTGTGAGAGGGCCATCCATGATGGGTGGGACTTTGTGGTGACACTTTGGAGTCACCATGCTCCTTTAAGTAACTCTTCACCTATGTTCTAGAAGGAAATCCAGGAAACTCATTAGTCTCATCATCTTGGACTTGGATGAGGTCATACTTTGGCCTGTCATTGATGCCCATTGGGGGTGAATGGCAGGAAAAAAAATTGAGAAAGCAGACTATCTTCTTCACTTTCCTTGTACACATTCAAGGTTTCTCAGAAGTGCCAGGTAAAACGTTTCAGGTTTGAGGCTCAAGGGAGACCCTGAACAGATTTCCTTTGGGTAAGAGATTTACTAGAAGAGTTATTAATGGCATAGGTGGACAGAAGCATGATAAAAGCTCTGGGACAAAGTCAGGCCCAGGTGACCAAGTAGACATCCTTTCTCATAGGTTTCAGAGGAAGGGAGGGTGTTGGCTGGTTGGTGTCAGTTTGACACAAATTAGAGTCATCTGAGAGGAGGGAAACTCATTGAGAAAATGCCTCCATGAGAGGACTGGCCATGGTGGTACATGTCTTTAATCCCAGATTGTGAATGCAGAGGCAAACACATCTCTGTGAGCTTGAGGCCAACAGCTGCTAATTAGGCAATCATATTGGCCTAGCCTCTAATCTTTCCTATTTTACGGGAAAACAAACACTAAGAAGAGTGTTTAGAATATAAATTTACAGAGCTTGTCATTAACACTAGCAGTGACTGTATATAGGTAGCAGGTGTGTAGCTGTAGAGCTGTGTGTGTGCACATATGGGTGTGTGAGTAGATGTGTGTTTGTGTGTGTGTAGCAGGCGTGTGCACATGCATATGTATGTGTGTATGTATGTGTGTGTGTGTGTGTGTGTGTGTGTGTGTGTGTGTGTGAATGTATGTAGGACAGAGGTCAGCCCAAGCTATTCTGCCTGAGCTATGTACTTTGTATTTATTTTGTTTTCTTCATCTTGGTTTTTTGTGCCTTTCACTAGGTGCTAGTGATTAGGATCATTGATTAGGATTAGGATCATTGATTAGGCTAGTCTGGTTGTCCATCACGCTCCAGGGATCTGCCTGTCTTCACCTTCCCGGCACTGGGATCGCAAGTGTGTCCCACTCCTCTGTATTTTCACATGGGTGTGGGAACCCAAATCAGATTCTCAAGCTTGTGCAGCAAGCGTTTTCCCAACTGAGTTGCATCCCCAGCCTGGCCAGCAGTGATTTTAACAGTGCTTTAATAACACCACGTGGCGTACCAGGGAGAGAAGGGACTCCTTCATCTGTCTCCACACATTAAAATGATTGTGCTGCCTTTACTGGCATCCCTAGTACCTATCACAGCACAGTGTAAGTCAGAAAAGCAGATACCCAACAGCTATTTGTGGATTCAAATGGCCGATGAAGAACAGAGAAACAGCACCAAGCGTGGAGACTCAGGAAGGGAGGAGGGGTTGGGCAATGTCTGGGCCAATTGGCATGGCTTCGGGACTGGGGAGGGCCACACCCTCGCAATACCCCAGCCTGAAGGGATCTGGCAACGGAGCTGAACCTAAGCAGTTCCTTTCATGGTAAGTGCTCTGTGGGGAGGTGTAATGTGTCTCTATTTAAAACCAATTTTCAGAGTTGGAATCCCTACTCTGAGAGGTTTCTGGCAGGACTGGGAAGCCATAATTTCAGAGAGAATGCCATAAACCAGAAATTTCCTCCCAGGTGAGCAAGCAACTCTTCAGTGCTCTGCAGAGAACACTTTCTGGGACTCTGCTCATCCTGTAGCTGGTTTGAAAGCCATGTCTTCTGTTTGTAAGTGAAGCGCATTCCCTGTTTGCTGCCTGCCCTCCATTCTAAAAGACGGGCTGAAGCCAAGGCCACCCTTGCATTTGGAAGAACACAAGCAATTTCACTTAGGACCGGGGCTGCTTCTGTATCCACATGTGAATCCAGTAGCACTTAATGCTCTGGAAACTTCACTGCTCACTGCCCGTGGTACAGTAGATTTGGAGACTAGATCAGCTTGAAGAAAGGTTCATAGAGTGTAGGTGCCACAAATACAGATCATTTACTCAGTGAGTAAGGAGAGACCGAAACACATGAACAAATAAACTCTCCCTTTATGGACAATGCACAATAGACAAAATGATGAGTAAATATGTATAGCTTGGTGGAGACTGAGGAGCTAGAGCAGAGAGAAATAAAGACTGTTGGAGTTGTGGTGGATCACATATCGTCAGCTTGTTAGGATCTAGAGATGTCTCTGGGCACGTCTGTGAGGAATCATCTAGATTTCGTTAACTGAGACCGGAATCCTGAGTGTGAGCGATACCATTTTAAATATCGGGGTCTCAGATTAAACACAAATGAACAGAGCTGAGGACAAGCGTTCCTCCCTCTCTACTCTCTGACCGGGACACATTGAGACCAGTGACCTCCTCCTGTCGCCGTCCCTTCTTGCCAAGGTGGACTGTGTTCTCTGAAACTGTCCATCAGAATGATCCCTCCCTCCCTGACGATGTTCTTGGCAGGGATTGGCTGCAGCAATAACGTGAGTAACCAATAAGGAGACGAGGGGCCTTTGCTGTGATAACCTGACTGTGTTGTTCCTGAGCCTTTGGAAATCATACGTGGAAGAAATGTGCAAGAGTTTGGAACATGGGGCTTGAAACGCCCTAGCATGCTGTTAGCAGAGCTTGAGGACACTCTGGTGGGGTTTTGAAGACCAGAATGGAGACAAACAAGGACAGTGGAGGTTAAAGAGGAGAAGAGGACTCTACTGCCTGTGTGTGTGTGTGTGTGTGTGTGTGTGTGCCTGAACATGTGTGTCACAACATGTGAGTGGAGATTGGAAGACAACTTATAAGACTTAGCCTCTTTCTACTATGTGAGTTCTGGGGATAGAACTCAGGGCATCAGGATTGGAAGCAAATGCCTTTACCTGATAAACTGTCTCTGGGGCCCCAAATCTGGCTGCATTCTGCCTGCATCCTGAGAACTTAAATGAGGCAAAACCAGGAGAAATTGACTAATGTGTGTGTGTGTGTGTGTGTGTGTGTGTGTGTGTGTGTGTGTGTGTGTGTGTAGTGAATCTCAAAACAGTACAGCACTCAGGCTAGGGAGGGCCTGGTCAGCTCCACAGTGAAAGAGCGGAGTAGAGGAGGAAGATGAGAAACGAGCCATTTGGTGAGGAAATAGTGTGAGCCAGTTTAGCCTTACAGATACACCAGGCTTGGAAGCAGCTGTAGCTGTTAAGGGCGTGAGTGCCATGGAAGAGAAACAAGGCATTTGGCCCTGGGACAACAGGAAAGGTGTTCTGAGGACATGATCCCACCCATAATGGGCTCCATCTTATGAACATCCAAACCTGTTTGAGAGGAAAGAGCCCAAAATGAGAGGGCTCTGTGTTCCTCAAAGGTAACTACCCGGGGAAGCATTTCCTCGGGGTCAGCACAGAAGCTGAGGCAATGAGGCCCAGGGAGATCAGGTCCCATTCCAAGCATCAGCAGCACATGGCGGCACCGCACCATGTGGTACTGTTTTTTCAGGTATAGAAGATGCCGGATTGAGGGAATCATGGCATCTTGCCTTACGGTTCCACAAAACCATCTTTTTGTGACTCTGCAACTTACATAACCTTGGGCAGTGACTAAACTATTGTTTATTATTATCAACTTCCTGGAACATATAAGTGGAACTATTAACAGCATTTGCCTCATGGGGTTGTCATGTAGAGAAAACAAATCAGCACATGCATAGATCACACAACAACATCTGGCACATAGTATATGCTCAATAAACGCCAGCTCTTCTAATTAGTAGATGCATACAATAAACTAGGACTTGGTGGGACGGGAGGTGGAAGACAGAGCTTTCTAGGTATGGAGGACTTGTATGCTTTATTAAGGATCCTGAAACTATTTCAGGGTTTTAGGCTTGGAACCAACATAACCATATTAGTGTTTTAAGATCCTCACCGTGGCTGTATCATTAAAGACAGCTGCAGGGGGAAGAACTGGAGACTTCAGACAACCTGCTTGCATGTGAGTCAACTTCTTCTCTGACCCTCTTTGTTCATTTATTATATTAGCTAATTTTACTCTACATTGCTTACTTTTCTGTTGCTGTGATGAAACATCATGACCAAGGCAGCTTACAGAAAAAAGAAATTATCTTGGTTTGTGGTTCCAGAGGGATAAGGTTTTACAGGTGGTGGCAGAGCATGGCAGCAGGCAGTAGGCAAGGCAGGAGGAGGTGGCCTAGAGCTCACTGCTTGAACTGCCAGCGTGAGGCAGAGAGAGTAAACTGGAAGTGATGGGCAAGGCTGGACGCCTAAACCTCCCCACACAGTGCCACCAACTGGGGGTCAAGTGTTCAAACACCTGAGCACATAGGGAATGTTTCTCATTCAAACCACTACATTCCACACTATAGCCTCTATAGGCTCATGGCTATATCATAAATACGTTTAGTCCAACTTCAAAAGTCCCCATAGTCTCTCACAGTCTCAATACTACTTAAAAAAGTTTCAAGTGAAAAGTCTCTTCTGAAACTAAAGGCAATTTCATAATTTTCATCCCCCGTAAACTTAAAAAAAAACTACACACTTCCACCATAGAATGGCACTGAATGTACATTACTATTCCAAATCAAGGAATTGGGAGCATAGAGGAAATATTGGACCCAAGCAAGACCAGAACCCAGTAGGCAAACATCAGATCCTGTGGCTCCCTGTCTGATGTTGGGGACTTTAATTTCAAAGGTCTTAGATTGTTTGGCTCCTTGAGCTTGGCTCCCTGCCTATGTATCCTTCTCTTGGGCTGGTTCCATTTCCTGTCTGCAGCTCTTCTGGGCAAATGTCTCACGGCTCTGGCATCTCCAACATCTTGGGGTCTCCACTGTAAGTCCGGCTTAGCTTTCATAGCTTCACACATGGGCTTCTCAAACCTCTTGCCCTGTCAGGGTCTTCACCCAAGGGTTACCCTACCACACAGTGCTTGGCCTCAGTGGCTCTCTTGAAACTGTGTAGGAAGATTCTACGCCCCCCCCCCTTACACTAGCATCCTTCGTGAGTCCAAAGCCAGCACGGTGTGGACAGCACCGCGGCCTTTTATTTCCAGCTCGGGATGGATGCTCAGCCCCCTAGAATCTCACTGGCAGCAGCTCTTTTACTCCGTTTCCTCTTAGAAGAAGAAAGTGCCTTAGGTTCTCTCTCACAAGCGGGGCTGGGTGAGGTCTTGCATGAGAGCACTCCTCTTTATCCAGTGCTGAAGTGAAGGCTTTTCCTTAATGGTTTTGGTCTTATCTCTTCTAGCACAAGCCTTGGCTGAAACATTAAGTTTCCTGGTGCCTTTTTTTCATCTTCCAACTGTATACTTGTATTTCTTTCTGATTCCTTTGCTCTTTCTCATTGTAGACCTCTATAACAGCCATGATATTAACCATACTAGAGTTGGTGAGTTGGCTCAGCAGTTAAGAGCACTCACTGACTGCTCTTCCAGAGGACCTGAGTTCTATTCCTGGCACCCACACAGCAGCTGACCAATGTCTATAACTCTAGTACCAGGGGATCTGATGCCCTTTTCTGGCCTCCAAGGGCATTCATTGCATGCATGTGGTACATAGACACACAGGCAGGCAAAATACCCATACACATAAAATAAAAATAAAGGTTAAAAAAATCCCAGAGTAGCCGGGGCGGCGGTGGTGGTGCATGCCTTTAATCCCAGCACTCGAGAGGCAGAGCCAGGCGGATCTCTGTGAGTTCAAGGCCAGCCTGGGCTACAGGAAAGGCGCAAAGCTACGCAGAGAAACCTTGTCTCAAAAAACAAAAAAAAAAAAAAAAAAAAAAACAAAAAAAAAAAATCCCAGAGTCAATATTATGCAGCTTTGAAATCACCCCTGACAAACAAATTAGTCCATTACTTTTAGATTTAGCCTTAGGCAAGTTCTTAGGACAAGGGCAGAAAGCACCTAGATTCTTTGTCAAAATATCACAAGAATGCCCCTCTAGCTGAGTTCCCAACATTGTTTCCTGCTGAAACCTTTTGAGCAAGATCTCCCTAGTCTACATAGCTCTTGACACTGTTATCTTCCAGGCTTCTACCAGGCTCTTTAATCTCTGTTTACAGCATGCATAAAAATTATTGGTTTTTTTGAAACAGGGTTTCTCTGTGTAACAGCTCTAGCTGTCCTGGGACTCATTTTGTAGACCAGCTGGGCTGGCCTTGAACTCACAGAGATCCGCCTGCCTCTGTCTCCTGAGTCCTGGGATTAAAGGTGTGGGATATCACATCCAGCCAAAAAAAAAAAAATTAAATTCTTAAATCATTTCAATCAAAAATACAAAACCTCTTAGTTAAAATTAGTCTAATATTCATTGCAGTTTCTAACAATTTGTAACTCACAACTCAGTTAGCTAACTAAAAGTATTCTTGAGCATTGTCAAAATAGCATCTTCAGCAGGAAAAAAAAAGTATTGTTCTGAGGAATAAATAAAATAATAGCACAAAAGTCCTACTACAGTGCATGACATACAGTAAGAAACAAACGCCTCTTTCGATTTTGACATCAGAAGCTTTGTACGGCAGAAGGAAAGACGTCTCTAGTTTATTCATCTTGGTGGCCTGTGCTATGACCAGTGTCCCATCGTCTTATTTCTCTTGGCTTCTAGAAACACACTAGGGACAGACGAACTGGTTCATGACCTGTCGTGTCACTATCATACCTTCCTACCCTGCTTTGCTAACCTCCACATTGCTCAGTTCACCCTGCTCCACAGCCAGCTCCCGACCTCCCATCAAGTACCATCTCCAAGCTAGGAGCAGGGTGGAAAGGGGCTGACAGGGCACCTTATGCTGTGAACCTTTCAATGAAATGATTATCATCCTTCTGATTGATATCGTGGAAACGTGGCTATCTTCCCATCATTCATAAGTGAGCATCTACTCTGGCTCTACATTACCATCTGGAAGCACTTCTCTCTTACCACCCTCCTCATCCGCGCGTGCGTTTCCAGATGGCATGCACTGCAGTGTGTGAAAACACCTGTTTTGCCTAGCACACCCTGGCTCCTGGCAGAGACTGTTGAAATGTCCCGAATGCAGAGCTGACTGATGCTCGCACAGGGCTGAAATCTTGCCAAGGTGTGAATAAGTGTCCAATTATGAGACAGGAAATCATGTTTCCCTTCTCTTCCACCAGCGAGGGCTCACTTAGGCAGAGCAGGCCAGGCTGTGACTTGTGGGCCCCAAATTACCCCCTAGACAATCTAAACAACAATCAGCTCACTGAGTTTACGATCCCCCACACACCTGATGAAAGAGGCATGGGGTCTTGAGACAAGTTGCTCAAGGCACACTGCCCAGCCCCTGGGCGGCACCTCCAGGCATCATCTGGAGACAGCCTCCTCCACAGCTTTCTTCCTCCCGCTTCCTTTTCGCTGACACAACAGCACAGCCACAGGAACAGATGTTCCCGGCCTCTGGGAAGGTGTCAGAGGCCCTGACCCCATGACAAGACCCTTTCCTTCTTCCTTGAGTCTTGTTACTTTTCTGTGGCTGGGGGGTAAAACACCACACCCAAAGTCAACTTAAGAAAAAGAGAGTTTATTTTGGCCCCAGTTCCAGAGGGTTAAGAATCGATCATGACACACAGAGCCGTATGGCTTCGAGTGGCAGGCGGGGCAACGAGAGCAGGAAGCTGAGGGATCAGAACTTCAACCATAGGCATGAGTCAGACACTGGAAGCAGGGTGTGGCTACGCGGGAGCTCTCCCAGACCGCTCCGGCAGTCAGCACGCTTCCTCCAGTCAACTGGAAAGCAAGTGTGGAAGCCTAGGGAGGTTTTCCTCATCCAGACCATCACACTCGGCCACTGGAACCCAGGTGATGATTCGTGCAGCAGCACCAGGTCAAGGAGCTGATACAGGAAAGCTGTGAGCTGGGCATGAGGTCACCTGAGAAAGAGAATCAGGGAGATCAGAGAATCGAAGGTTTCTGGCCTGGTTCTGAGCTTCTAGATTGTATTATTCATGCTCCAGTCCTGAGGTTGACAACTGAAGTCTGAGGTTGGGAGTGGGGTGATCTGTACAGGTGTACAGAGGGGATAGAAGGTGGCAGCAGGTCAGGTAGGCCTGCTTTGCCACCCGCTACCAACACCTGCTTCTAGCTGAAGGTATTGTTGGAAATGGTGCTGAGAAGAAGGATGCTATCAGAAAATGTTAGCTGGTGAAGTGGAGTGCGTGTGTGCGTGTGCGTGTGCGTGTGCGTGTGTGTGTGTGTGTGTGTAAGCATGCATGCACACACATATACTCACATTCTCAAGTGTGTGCACGTGTTTGTGGACACGACTCGCTCCTCATTTTTCAGCCTCTAGTAGCCACTTCCACTGGAATACCTCTGCTACTGCTGTGGATACTGATGAGGGTACCAATAGCTCATCAAGCCCCAGGCACTCGCTCTGTCTGAGTGGTGCTAAGAGTGCCACATGGGTTATCTAATTGAATCCTCTGAAATGTCCATGGCGACTATGACCTCTGTTTCAGAGCTAAAGAAATGAAAAGGAAAGATGCTTTCCAATATCTTAGTTAGCTCGGGCTGTGCAGCAAATGCTATCAGCAAAAGAGGCTGGTCTCGGCAGAGAGCACCTTCCTAGTCTGTGGATGACTAGTCTCTTGAAATGTTCTCTTCTACAGGTGAGCGCGGAATCATCTTCAGGCACTTATCCTATTCCAGGGGCAGCAATGGTGGCAGTAGTAGAAGTTTTCCTATGTCCTGCCTGGTCCCGTAGCCGCTCAGACCCAAATAAACACACAGAGGCTTATATTATTTTCAAACTATATGACCTAATGGCTTGGGCTTCTCACTAGCTAGCTTTTACATCTTAAATTAACCCATTTCTATAAGTCTATACTTTACCAGTGGCTTGTGGCTTACTGGTACTTTACATCTTGCTGGCAGTATTTTTCCTCTGCTCTGTCTTTCTCCTTCCTCTCTCTCTAGTCAGAATGTCCCACCTAACCTTATTCTGCCTCACCATTGGCCAAACAACTTTATTTACCAACCAATCAGAGCAATACATATTCACATCATACAGAACATCCCACAGCAAGGTGATGTCATAGTTATTGTTCTATTGCCATGAAGAGACACCATGACCAAGGCAACATATAAAAGAAAGCATTGAATTGGGGGCTTAATCAGGTTCAGAGGGTTAGTCCATTTTCATCATAGTGGAGAGCATAGCACCAGGCAGGCAGGCATGGTGCTGGAGAAGTAGCTGAGAGCCCACATATGACCTGCAAATTGCAGGCCAAGAGAGAGACACTGTGCCTAGCATGGACTTTTGAAACCTCAAAGCCCACTCCCAGTGATACACCTCCTCCAACAGGGCCACACCTCCTAATTCTTGCCAAACAGTTCCACTCCCTGGTGACTAAGCATTCAAATATATGAGCCTATGGGGCCATTCTCATTCAAACCACCACAGATGACATGAGAGGGCTACCTGTTTCTTGTAACCCTTTTTCTGAGGGGCTCTGCCAGGTAGCCTGTTACCTGGAGAGTCTGCCCACCTGATGGGAAGACTTTATCTCACTCTGTGCAGCTCTCAGCAGTAAATCAGCAGGTCTAAGGGATTTACCTCCAATAGTGTTTTCACCACTGGAAACCAATGAATAATCTATAACACCCATTAAGAACATGCAGAATAATGCACTTGTGAGAACTTTCCGACAGACCTGAAGCTTAGTATCATTTATCCTCAAGTATTAGTCAGGGTTCTTTAAAAAAAAAAAAAAAAAACAGAACTGACAGAATGAATATACACACATATAAAAAGGGGATTGATAGGTTGTGGTTCAGCTAGTCCAATAATGGCTGTCTCCCAGTGGAACATCCAAGAATCCAACAGTTAGTTGTTCAGTCCATGAGGTTGGATGCCTCAGCTGGTCTTCAGGATATGTCGGAATCCTGAAGAAGTAGGCTCTTACATCAGTAAAGGAGTGCCTTCACACCAGAATATATGCACTTATCAGTGAGAATGAGGGCAAGCAGGCAAAAGCAAGCTTCTTCCATGTGCTTGATAAAGGCTGCCATGAGAAGGTGTGGCCCAGATTTAGGGTGGGTCTTCCCACCTCAAATGATCCAATCAAGGAAAAAAATCCCTTCACAGGTGCTGTGCCTACAGGTTTTTAGTTAATTTGATAGTCAAGTTGATAACCAAGAATAGCCATTATACCCTGCGAACATTTAACCAGGGCCATTAGTAAATAACTGACTTAGTAATGCACTCTAGAGTATGTGTTGGTATTGTGACTTACTGTCTCATGTAGGTATGCAGTGAAAGAATTGGAGGTGAGGGCTGGGGAAGGGGAGGCCGTGGAGGTCTTCTGGATGCAGGAGCTGTCGTCTGGGCTGCAGGGCATATCTTTTGACCCCATGTCACACGACAGGAGTGCTTAATCCCTGCCTAATCTTTGTCCACGTATCGAGGAGAGATGATAGTAAGTGCTTGCAGGCTGAAACCATTGGGGTCCAGATCCAACCAGGGTGAAGACAGAGCATCGAGTGTCGTCTTCACAGCAATGGGAAGAGTGATCAACACGACCACTGCTCATACTTCAGGGAACCACTTGAAAAATTAAGTGAGGCTGTAAAGGTGAAACCATTGGCTAAAACGTTCAACTCACGGTCAGTTCCCAATATGTGTTTTCCAAATCTGAAATCAAGAAAAGCAGATGGCTGATGTCTGGTGCCCTTACTCATGGTGACTACTAACTTGTCTTAACTCGTTTTCCTTGATCTAGTGCTGTGGAACAATCCTTTCCGACACTGTGAGTATGTATTACTCTCATTGGTTAATAAAGAGCTGTCAGGCCAATAGCTGGGCAGGAACTTAGGCAGGACACCAAGCTGAGGATGATGGGAAGAAGGAGGGCAGAGTCGCCAGCCAGATGGAGAATGAGTCAGACATACAAAATGGGATGGGGGTAAAAAGCCACGAGCTCTTGGACAGCACACAGATATGTAGAAATGAGTTAATTTAAGTTGTGAGAGCTAGTTAGTAATAAGCCCGAGCCATCAGCCAAGCATTTATAAATAATATTAAGCCTCTGTGTGTTTATTTGGGACTAGGCGGAAAGGGCAGGAAAACTCTGTTTACAAGCTAGTGATCATCAAGTACTGTGGCCCATGACCAAAGGCTACACATTTTTTAGCTGTTGTGGAAGGCCAGAGATAGTTTTACTTCCTCCAGCTTTGGTCTTTGCAGGTGCAGCTACACTGTATATGCCACAATGAAGAAGGTATTAATTAGAAGACAGAGAGGTCATGGACTGCAACTTGAGACTGGTAACTGTTTTCTGGAGAAGGACAACAGATTAATGTGGGTTTACAGTGTCCCTAAAAGGTCTTGGATTTAGTTAGTATCAGGAGTCTGGACTATGACCCAGGTTTGCTTGGTGACTCCTATTTTATCTTGGGCAAGCCTCTTTCTCCCTTAGGCACCACAGTTTTTATCAGTGAAGCGATGCATGGCCATCTGACTTTACCTTAGACTGAAGGAGTTCTCAGGATATTGGCCTTTTGTTCTAAAACCAGGAAAACCCAGAGCAACTGGATCAGGTTGGCCAATCCTGCTTACCAGCCTATTTTCTAATAAGCTAAGTTTCAATCACTGGCCTACCCAGTTTAAACTGTTTTAAGTGTTTTCAGTCGCAAGAAATAGCGTACTCACTGAAAGGATAAATGGCGCTGGTTGGTCAGCAGAAGTCACGAACCATGGCGAATGGGCTTTATTAGAAAGAAGAGGGGATAGGACATGGAAGCCAGGCCTGGCAGAGAGGAAACAGAAAGAGAGGCGCAGAGAGAGAGTGTGTGGGTACATGTCCGACTTTAAGTCTGGGATGCAGTCGCCCGTTGATGATGTAATAAGGTGCCAGACAAGATCCCCGCGCTGGGCATGTACAGAATCCTAACACTCACCTAACACTGGTTTTTGAAAAAATGTTGGACAAGTGTTTGGAGGTGAGGTGAGCGGCCCCGTCTTCCTCCAACAGCATCATCACGGACTGCACCATCATTCAGCATCTTTTCATTCTCAGGATTGCCATCCACCGTCACAAGACTGCTACTAACGCTCCAAGAGTCACAACTCTCTTCAAGGCACACAGAAGGAAACAGAAGCAAGTGCTTCTGATGCTGAGGAAAGCAAAGGATTTTTCTAGAACACCCCAGCAGACTTCTCACATGCCATCGTTCAAGACTTGGTGACATAGCTATTTCTTCTAGCTGCTAGAGAGCTTTCTGCCCTCTGAGAGCTGAGGCAGCAAGAAAGATTCCACAGGTCCTTGGAGCACTTGGCTAGCAAATATTCTCTAATACAGCCTTCCTGAGAATAAGGATGAGGAAGCCGTAACTCTGGGTAAAGAGGGCAAAGACCCTGGGAAAGTTTAAGCTTTCCTCTTGGAGACAAGTCAGATGGCTTGTAACAGGAACTGTTAAATTTATTATAAATAAATAGCAGGTATTGGGTGAACGCTGGAAGATGGACGAAGCCACAGCTAACCTCAGCTGGCACTTCTCAGCTGATTGTTTCTCAGACTGGGTCTGTGTCCTATCCGAATGGCTCTCAGCTGACTGCTGCTCGAAGCCTGAAGCTTAGCTAAGCTTAACCAGCATGCTTCTGTTTTGTTTGTTTTTTTTTTTTTTTTTGTTTTTTTGTTTTTTTTTTGTGGTTTTGTTTTTTGGGTTTTTTTTTGTTTTTTGTTTTTTTTGCAGTGTTTTTGGGTGCACAATATTGAACAAATAAAAATGTTAATGGAAGGCGTGGCATCACGATGGGCATTCTGCGGTCTGGAGCACTGAGCAGAGGTGTGGGCAGGCTGGGAGGACAACTCTGTGTTTGTTGCGCCCGAGAGTGACACCCTCTTCTTGCCTCCCCTTTCCCAGGGTCTCTGCATAGTCCAGGTGCTTAGACCTGTGCAGTATGTGGGTGTTGCTGAGATCTAGAAATGGCAGTCCTGTGCCATCTCCCAGGAAATCAATGATGCCTGGACCCCGCTGAGGTAGCCACATGGGTCCATCCCATTCCAAACAACTGTGGGATTTGGGGAGGAGGCCCCTGCTTTACAAGAAATGTGCCTGTTTGCCTGTACCAGCATTATACTGTACTCTTCCCGTAGGCTGGGCAAATAATTCAGCATTATTTCTAATAAGGACAAGGGTTCGTTGGTGGCCCGTGACAGTTACACAGTGACAGAACCTAGCCCAGTCAGGCTGGCGCAGGTTTTGCCTTTCTTGTTACATATGATTGTTGGGTGCTGTTCCTACACTTTGTGAAATGAATGGCAAACAGCAGGCACTTAATACACGTGAAATTACTAACTCCCCCCCAACTCCTTCCACTTCCTGGTTTCTGAAGAACTTACCTTTCTCCCCCTCACGTGTGTGCGGCATGTGTGTGTGCATATATGGATGCTCCCATATGTGTGGGCACACAGGATGTGTGGGCGCATGTAGAGGTCTCAGGTTGATGTTGGGAGTCTTCCTCCAGCAATTTTAGCCATGTTCATTGAGGCAGACTCTCCAAGTTGCACCCAGAGCTCACCAATACAGCTAGTCTGAATAGCCAGATTGTCCCAAGGATTTGCCTACCGAGTGCTGGAATTATGGGTGGGCTATCAAACCCATCTGGCATGTCCATCGGTTCTGGGGACCAGAGCTGCAGTCACCATACTGGTGTAACTCTCCCTTTAACCACTGAGCCATCTTGACAGTCTAGAACTTTAACTTTTTAATGGAAATCTGTATCGCAGCACCTTTCAAAAGAGTGCCTGGCAGATGGGACATATTTGTGGAACGACAGTTACATAAAAAAAGATTCACAACCCCCACCCCCAGGCTTTCTAGGTGTTTGTACAGATAGAGAAAATGTGTTGGGACTGGTTGGTTTAATTCTCTACTTTTGTTAGTGAGATTCGAGACTGGCGCGGAGAAAATGATACGCACAGAGCTCACGGCTGATTTACAAGGTGCCTTTACTCTGCTCAGCCTTGGGCAGCACGGACAGCCAGGATTCCTGAATGGAGCTGGAGGGTCGACAACCGGGCCTGGTATTAAGGTCAGACGGAACACCCAGGGGTGAATCCTGGTTTACACTTAGGGTTGCTGTCTCATTCTGATTTAGTATAACCGTTGGGGGAAAAAAACCAAAAACACTAGGACTGAAATATCAGATGGCTTCTCGATTCTAGCAGCAGCCCGATTGATAGTCTTGTCCTCTCACCTACCTGCTCAGTGTCTGCAAAGAAGTGGAAATAATGGAAGTGCTTACCTGGCAAGACTGCTGTGAGGAAGAAATGAGAGGTTCGGCGCAAAAGCGTTTCCGCACACACGTGAACGGCGGCGTGAACAGTCAATCAGCCACAGCCGTTGGGGTGGCTGCACCATTATTAGACGCAGCGTGCTGGGCGAGAGTATTCTACTTTGCGGCTGCCCCACTCTCTCTTGCCCTCCAGTGGGAGAGGTCTCCGATGTCCGGGGTTTGGTTTTGCACGGATCCCCTGTCTCTTTTCACACGTGTTTCTGCTGATCTCTTGCACTGTCCACTCTCCTCGGCCTTTCGAGTTGGCCTCAGGTGAACTTGGTGGGGCCTGCCAGAATGCCCTGGCATTCTGGTTTTCACACTGGTGCCCCTGTGTGAAGAGAGACTGGCTTGTCAGCTGGCGGTAGGCTGAAGCCTGGAGACGATCTGACAGAGAAAGGACAGCAGTCATTGCCTCCCATAAGGAGCTATTCTGTTCCACTGGTACCAGTTGAAGCCAATAATGAAACAGCCATAAATATGCCCACC
This sequence comes from Peromyscus leucopus, assembly GCF_004664715.2. Classification (NCBI taxonomy): domain Eukaryota; kingdom Metazoa; phylum Chordata; class Mammalia; order Rodentia; family Cricetidae; genus Peromyscus; species Peromyscus leucopus. The sequence continues at coordinate 65,460,387 of NC_051068.1, forward strand.
AGTTGTAAAGTATTAAATACCAAGGAATTTTGTGAGCTAGTCATTAAGCCGCAGGCATCTTGAAACCAACTGTGGTGAGTTTATTTACACCAAAAGCAATTGGCAGACACCACATATCAGGACATCACAACCCCTGCATGTTACTCAACAAATCCTTCCACAACTTCGCTAACCAAAAAAAGAAGACTACAGAATTCTGGCTTGCACTGTGGCTTTACATCTACATTTTTATAAAAGTGGCTTCTTAAATTATAAAAGTGATAAGGGTTTTTAATGACATGTTCAGATAATTATGGGACAGTAAAAATGCAACAGTGAAAGTCCTTTTTCATTTATACCTTCTACCTACAAGTAGGGCTATTTCTACCTCCTCTCATTTTCTTTTGTGTCTCTCCAGAAGACTTTGTGGATATAGGAAAAATAACACACACATACCCTGGTTCATCAAACGGGCTGAACTTAAACCATGAGGCAGGTTCATTCTTCTCTGTCTTCAGTCAGTGCTATTCACCTCGCTCTATACAATCCCTCTGACTCGCCCCTGAAGACTGGCTTGAGCAGACATAATAGCATTTCTGGTCACTTCCAGGCACTGAAAAAAAAAATACTTCAGTCCAGTTCAATTGAAAACTTAAACCTCAAATCCAGTTGAAAGCTTCTCTCATCTCCCAATCTTAGGCCTGACCTGGGGCTCAGAAACCTGCGATGGGAAACAGATCACTCATTCTCCAGCCATCCCCTCCCCTGGAAGCAGAGGCAGGCAGGTGAATTATTTTTATTTGGTGGTTGCCTTTTGCAGATCCATTGTGGCTCAGAAGGTTGGCTTTCTCCTTCTATTATGGCAGCCAACCTACTGTGAGATCTGCCTCTGAGGGCTTCCTTATGTAGGTGTCCTGCTGGCTGGCCTCGGGTAACCCTCGCTATATTCTTTAGCCATTTGCTGAGTGTCCTGTGCCCAGAGAAGGCAGCCTTCTTGGGTGGAATAGTATCAAAACAGCTCTAAAAACCTTCAGAATCACCCAGGCCCGGGACTGCCTCGGTGTGCCTAGGTAAGCTGTGGGTCTCTGTAGCTCAGGGAACTAGCAGTTAGAAGAGGAGCCAGTATCCATTCCTGTAAGTGTCCCGGTGTGTGTGTGTGTGTGTGTGTGTGTGTGTGTGTGTGTGTGTGTGTATACTACTCTTTGGGGACTTTCCTCAGTTGATTTGTGCTGCAGGGAAGCCCCCTACTACTCCTCTGGATTTTTCTCGTTGTGACCAGTACCTGACAAGAAATAATTTGAAGAGGAAGGTATCTGCTCTGGTTTACAGTTTCAGGAAACACACTCCATCAAAACGAGGAAGGCATAGTGGCAGAAGGGTGAGGCCAAGTGGTCACATTGCATCAGCAATCAGGAAGCAGAGCAGGGACAGGAAGTGGAGCCAGGCTATAAAACATCAAGCCTTACCTCCTGCCCTGGGACTCACTTCCTGCAGCAAGGTTCTACCTGCTAAAGGTTCCACAGCCGCTCCCACCTGGAGACCAAGTATTTAAACACACAAGCCTTTGGGGACCGTTTCACATTAAAACCACCACATCTTACCACTGACATCCATAGACTCGTGGACGTCTCATTACACAAAGCACACTCATTCCAAATTCCATAGTCTTTCGCAGTGCCAAGACTGTCCAAAGCCTCTTCGGAGACTCAAGGCAGATGGATCTCTTCTTACCTGTGAGGCTCTCTTAATCAAAACACAAGTTACATACTTCCAACATATATTAGTACAGAGTCAACATTTCCATTCCAAAAGAAAAATGGAAGCATAACAAGCAAATATTGGACAAAGCAAGCCAGAAATTTATCAGACAAGCACCCAATCCTAGAGCTCTATGTCAGCACCTCGGGATCCCGATGGAACGGTCTGAGCTCCCAGAGCTTAGGTGGTCCTGCGGCTCCAGTTTTAATCCTCATAGCACGTAAAGCCTCTCTGTTGAGAATGCCATTTCCTTCCACAGATGACACGTGGTTCTGGCCTCTCCAACATCCTGGGCTTTCTATCGCAGTCTGAACTTCACCTTCACAGCTGCATGCTTAGGGTCTATTAAGAATTTTCTTGCAGTGATTCCACCCATTGCACGGTCTTGGTAACTCTCTGAAACTGTGGACTAACAACTCTATGTACCTCCTCAATCTGGTGTTTCTTCATGACTGAAAAACACGCACCATATAGACGATCTTGCCTCGTTCAGTGGCCAGCTTTACATAAAGACTGGCCTCCTTAGGTATCAGCTGCGCTAGCCTCTGTGTTGATTCCAGGAGCAGGGGCTCCCTCCAGCATTCCGAGTGCAGGGTCTCTCTCTAATGAATTTGTCTTTTCACAAAGAGAAATGAAGACTTCGGTGGGTGTCTCCTCTAAGTTGCTTTATGTCAGGACATTTTATCACCATAAGAAATGAAATCAGGGCAGACAACGGTGCAGAAGAGTGGGATTGATGCTCTGACCAGCCTAACCGTGGGAATTAAAACTTTTAGGGATTTTTGGGGCGGGGGGGGGGAGCGGGGGTGAGGAGGAATATGGAAGAGTTGGAACTTTGGGTTAGAAAAGCTGATGGGTGCTGTGAGTACAGCTTAGGAGCCACTCTAGTGGGAGCTAGGAAGCCAAGAGTGCCGAGAGAATGATGAACAGGAGAAGCCTGGTTCGGAAGGCTTCAGGCAGGTGCAAGGATTTTATCAGGAACCTGGATAGAGGTTATTTGATGTTTCGGACAAGAACTGGGCTGTATTCTGCCTGTCCAGGGAGCGGAAATGAATTTGACCTTGAAAACAACGCCCTGGTTTACATGGCAGAGAAAGTTTCGGGATCAGGAAACATCCAGGTTGGTGCTGAAGAAGAGAGAGCAGCACCATTGTAGAGAGCCTCCCGCACTTCGCTGGGCAGTGAGAAGGTAGTCCCTCCAGGTTTACTCACTGAAGCGGACCCTGCGGAGATTCTGTGGGCTGGGCCACCTCTCAAGCAGGGAGCAGAATCTGGCAATGTCATAAACACTGAGCTAGCCAGTTTTGTATCAACTTCACACCAACTAGTCATTTGGAAAGAGGGACATTTTAAATTGAGAAAATGCCTCCATAAGAGAAGTCTGTAGCATGTTCTCTTAGTCAGTGATTGATGTGGGAGGGCCCAGCTCATTGTGAGTGGTGCCTCCCCTGGGCTGGTGGTCCTGTGTGCTATCAGGAACCAGGCTGAGCAAGCCAGGAAGCAGCACTCCTCCATGACTTCTGCTTCAATTCCTGCACCCAGGTTCCTGTCTTGAGTTCCTGCTCTAACTTCTTTTGGCAATGGACTGTGATGTGGAAATGTAAGTAAGATAAATCCTTTCCAACCTAAGTGGATTTTGGTCATGGTGTTTTATTACAGCAAAACAAAGCTAACTAAGACAAGCATTGTCTATGTGGGACTGGTTTTGAAGGCATGAAGGATGTAACATTGAGGAAATCATGCAGAGTGTCGGAGGCCAGGCACTGTGTGGCAAGGTCAGAGTCTCTGTAGAGAGACCCCAAGGGGCATATTGATGGCTGCTGTCATGAGTCAGTTGTAATTATGACCCCAGCATATTGGAGATGCCAGGGTCATGGGCCATTTGCTGTGGAGAGATGAAGATGTGGAATGGAGCCAGCCTACATCTAAGAGAGATGCTCTCCCTGCTTAATTCAGGTAACAAGGCTCAAAGAACGGGAATGCCTGAGGTCTTTGCAGCCCAGATGCCAGACACAGAGCTTCAGGATTTGGCATTTGCCCTGCTGGATTTGGGTTTTGTTTTGGTATTAATGTCTTATGCCCTTATTCTCCTCCTTTGGAAAAAGTGTGTTTACTTTGTACCATTATAAATTGTGGCTGGGATCCCAGAGTGTATCAGTGGAGAAGGGGATCTGAACTACAGAATGCATCCATTGCTCTCTGCTTCCTAATTGTGATCTTTCCAGCTGCTCTAAGTTCCCTCCATCTTAACTTCCCTGTTATGATGGAATATTCCTGGAACTGTGAGACAGAATAAACACTCTCTCCCTTAACTTGATTTTTTTTCAGGATATTTTATCACAGCAACAGTACAAGAACCTAAGACAGTCTATTCATTATATGAATTTTAATTTAATTCAGTTGTGATCAAGTGATAAACACAAAAATATACATAATTACACACACAGGTAAACTAACTAGTCAAGCACACTACAGAAAGGACAGTCAAAGGACAGAGTAAAGAAGGACCAAGTAATTTTTAGGATCCCAAACTGAAATAGTACTTTAGTTTATATTTTAGTGTATATTCATAAATTCATATATATTGTATAGTCTCCTACCATGTGTCTTCAGAGTCCAGAGTTACACAGTGGAACTATTCATACCACTTGTCTTAAATTTAATCATAATTAATAAGTAACAGTCATTGTAATTTAGTTGATAAGGATGTATTTTATTTTTAAGCAAAAGTGTGTACACATACACAAGTGTGTGCTAATGCCCCGTGGAAGCCAGAAGAGGGCATTGTATTCCTCTGGAGGTGGAGTTATAGGTGGTCACAAACAGCCTGACTTGGGTTATAGGTTTTAAGTAAAAGTTTCGATGTCATGAATTTTCCACCTGGTGATTTATGTGTCTCCTTTGATTAAAAAATGATTCAAAGTCAGGGATAGTGGCTCGTGTCTGTAATCCCTGCACTGTGGGAGGCTGAGAAAGGAAGATAATGAATTTGAGGCCAGCCTGGGTTCTATAATAAGGTCTTGGCCAGTGTGGGCTACAAGAAACAACAACAAAAACAAGCAAACAAGAAAGACTTAGGTTATACTGATTGGCTTTAGCAATCCTCTTAATGAAAGCAATCACCACACTCTTTTGATTTGACAAAGGAAGACAGGCAGGAGTAAGGATCTGTAGATGAACAGTTGTTACTGCGCACCAGCCCAACTGTACATGGCCATTCTCATCAGAAGTGGAGTAGGTGGTGTTTTATGTCATTTTTCATCAAATTGGGAAAAGATTATTTGTAAACCGGGTTTCCTGGTTTTTGGGGGGGCTAGTTGAAGGGGGGCTGCTGTGGCTGTGAATATGTGTTGCTCTGATTGGTTGATAAATAAGGCTACACTGGCCTATGGCAGGGCAGGATAAGGTTAGGCGGGACACTGAAACAGAAGACAGAAGAAGGGTGGAGCTGAGAGATGCCAGTCCACCACCAAGGAGCAGCAAGATGCCAGCAGACTGGTAATGCCATAGCTGCATGGCAACATACAGATTAATAGAAATGGGTTAGTTTCAGATGAATGAGCTAGCTAACAAGAAGCTGAAACCATAGGCCATACAGTTTGTAATTAATATAAGCCTCTGAGTAATTATTTTATAAGCAGCTGTGGGACGTGTGGGTGAGAGAGATTCCTCCGGACTGCTGGGCAAGGCAGAACTGGAGAAATTTCTGGCTACAGGCGGCAGAAAACAAAAGAAAGATAAAATATGGATAAAGTCAGATGACCTTGAGAAATACCTGATAGGAATTTTGACCTCAGGCTGGCACTATTTAATAATGCACTGTTCAATTGCTTCTTCTGCTTTAGAGTATAGTTTAAAGGAAGAAAGAGTTTTTAATTTTGTCTTTTCTCTTTATTGACTGGAAAATAGCCTGAAGTAATTTGTTCCAAGATGAGGACCTGCACGGCGAGCATGTGCTCTGATTCCTTTTGTTACTGACACTTGATTCCACAGGAGAACAGTCCAACTGGGCACACAGTCTCAGGGAAAAGCACTGTATCAGTTCCTTCTCTTACTGTCGTGACAAAACACGACAAAAATCAACTTAAGGAGGGGTTTATTGTGACTTGCAGCTTGAGGGGATGAGTCCATCACCACAGTCAAAGAGAGAGGCTGGGCGATCACATTACACAGAGTGATGGATGCTTGTATTTACTTGGCTTCCTTCTTTTATGCATCCTGGGATCCCAGCCTTTGGAATGGTGCCACCCACTCTTAGGGTGGGTCTTCCCATCGCAATGAACTAAGTCTAGGTAGTCCTTCACAGATGCGCCCCTGTCTTGTTTCTAGATCTTGTCAAGTCGACAGTCAAGAACAACCACCGTGACAACTCTCCCACAATACTTTCTTGATGTTTTCCTTGGGAACTAAGGGCAGAGAGGTCAGAGGTCAGCCTTCAGGCTGATGCTTTGGATTGTGGGAGGATGCCACTCTGGTATATTCACGATCCCTCCATGCTATGAAGCCGAGATCTCATGGCTTGGGTAAGGTATTCTTTCTGTACTTCTGAACTGGACTGAGGAGTTGGGAGGATCATGTGGTATAAGAAAGTGACTTTTTCTGTTTACTTTCACATAAGTCACCTGCTCTGATTTTTTTTTCCGACAGCCAAGATGCCCTTTTTTCTTTTCTTCTCTTTTCGTTCTTTCTTTCTCTTCTTCATCATCATCATCTTCATTTAAATATATATTTGTGAGAAGGAAGTAGACTCCGGTGAGTGACATCTAGCCCTTGTCACCATTATTCTGGTCCTGAAGACCTCAGCAGAGGCAGGTGGTAAGGAAAGCCCACATACACTTCCATCCCGTCTCCCTTGGATTTTGAGCACATAGGAAGCCACGGGCATTGCCGTTCAGTGGAGGCAGATCCTCTGGTCAGGGAGATCAAGATGGGAGGTCCTGGGAGGCACTTCAGGTGGAGTAGATCCCTGTGACAGAGAGAACTCAAGCCATGGCGTTTATGGAGATAGTAAACAAGAGTTTACTAGGTGGAAAAGCAGGTTGAGAGAAAGCGCATCAGAGATGTCACAGTCAGGAACAAAGGCCTTTTAGGGTGATGGGGGAAATGATTTATATGGATCCTGAAACATGGGTCCTGTGCCAGGGCATTCCAGGGAGAATAAAGAACAGGACGATTAAGAGGGTTCTTGAGTAGGGGAGCAATCGAAGATAAAGGTGTTGTCATTCACAACCAGGATTCTACATCTGATTTGGCCTAAAGATTAGGATGCAACAGAAGTAAAGCAGCATCCAAGGGCTGGTGCCAGGACCTGCTGGCCTCTTTGTAGCCCACACTGCAGTTCCTGCGGTCGCTACAAACCTAAGAGGGTTTGTGATTGCAGAACCCCATCTGTGCCAGAAGAGGGCACTCCTTCCTAACAGACTGTGCAGTTTAACCGAAAGCAAGCCATTCTGACCCTTCCGCTCAGCTGCAGGGGACACAGGGTACTTTATTCAGAGCTGGGGCATGCTGCCTATACAGCACAGCCAACAGGACTCCCTGGCATTAGACCAAAGTGATAGACTTGGAGTCTTGTCTGGCTACCCACCATTTAGTCTACAAATACATAATGAGAACTGCACATACGTCAACATTCTTCCAGGTTAGAAGTACAGGAGAGGTGGATGAAGAGGCAATGATCTGTGATGATTAATAAGGTATGATGTGCAATAGCCTAAAAAAGACATCTTAGGTTAACTCTAACCACGATAATAAAACCGTTAAGACATTGATGGAAATACCTGACACTGCTATGTGACCAAGAACCCGAAACTAGCTAGGTCACAGGTCTAGTGAAAACAAAAACTAACACTATTATTCTGTTAAAGGAACATAGTAACAAAATGACTTCCAATGACTACTGCTAGCCCCACGGATCAGGGACACTTCCTCTTGCAGTAGATGAGAACTAATACAGAGGCCCCAAATGGACAATGAGTAGAGTGTGAGACTTTGGAGCACTCGGTCCTAAAGGGGATGCCTTCATCACAACCCCTCCCTTAAGACTCAGGGCTGCATTCAGAAAAGGAGGCGGAAGGATTGTAAGAGCCAGAGGTGGTAGCTGACTGCAGGAAAACAGTGTCTTCCAGACACAGCAAGACTGAGAGGGAGAAGTAGACACCGGTTCTCAGCCCTCACCAAGACACTACCTGCAATTGATACCTGCTGAAAAAGGAAAATTAGGTTTCTCCAGTGGAGTCTCACTGGGTGATTAATCACATGTCAGAGTAGGTCCCATGCAGGAGTGATTGGCCAACACAAAATGAATTCAATGATATTTATGTAGATTTTTTTGTGTCATTTCTACTTTGTTTGGAAATTTTTGTCATTTCAATCCTTTGTTTGTTTAGTTTGATTTCAATTTTTGTGTTTTTCAGGGTTGTGTGTGTGCGTGTGTGTGTGCGCGTGTGTGTGTGTGTGTGTGTGTGTGTGTGTGTGTGTGTGTGTGTGTGTGTGTTGTTTTGTTTTTGTTTGTTTATGAGAGAGCAGGGAGAGAAACTAGAGAGAGAGTGTGTGAGCAAAAAGTTAGGGGGTAGGGAAGTGAGTCGGATTTGGGAGAAATTGGAGGAGGGGAAAAACATCAAAATACATTGTATGAAATTCCCTTTTCAATTTGAAAAAGAAAAGATATGGTGTGAAGTGCTTTGGATTGGAGTTACAGGTTTGCCAATCCCTGTGCATTCCTACACGGTTTATTTAATCTCTCCAGGCTGCATTGTTTTTATCTGAAAGAAGACAAACTCTGACACTGAGTTGGGATTACTACCAAAGCTAAATACTTCCATGCAGTTAAGAAGTTCTGTAGTACCTGGAACCCTGGACTTCCCATTAGAAGGTGGCTGTCATTCCTGTTCTCATGAAGCTTGCACTCATGGAACCTGTCAACGAATGTTTGTCAAGCGTCACGTTCTAGTCCAGGGCCTCTCTCAGGTGCTGGGGAGTGTGTGGTGAAGACAGACTGGACAGTACCTGTGCAGAGAACTTGCAAGATAAACAGTAAGAAGTAGATACATAGCAAGTTCACTGCTCCAAATGACAAAAAGAAGCATGGACTTTCGCGGAGCGATGCTGGCTTTGTTCTCATTCAACAATGTGAGCCTGGGATGCTCACTGCATCTCTCTGGCCCTTGGTGTCTGCATCTGGAGGGGGAAAAGTCAGCTTCCCTCTGATGTTGCTCATGATGGTATCATAGGTTTGTAGCCATGGTGATGATGACACCCTCAGATCTGCCTGGTGATTCAGAAGCCCATCACAGGGAGTTCTGCAGACCTCCAACTCACCAGCAACTCTGTGGTTTCTCATGACGCTTTTGGAGACATTTCTGTCTTTTTCCCATAAAGAAGGAACCTTGGATCAAGGTAGACTCTAAGAGTCCTTTGAGGTTTAGTAGTCAGGTTTCCTGCTGGGAGATTAAATCCCTTTGTTACTTCACCTGTCTGTCAAGATACAATTGTTATTTGAACAGGTTATATTGCTTTTTAAGTTCACTTTTAATTGTCAAGTCCTGTGGCCAAAAGAGCCCTTGACAGTCACTGCTGATGGATGAGGACAGTGTCATAACAGAGGACTCCTGGGCCCTGGTTGTCAAGGGATGGCACTGGCAGTTCATTTCCAAGTAACACATGAGCCATCAGTCATTTGCAAAAAGCTTTGAGTTGGTGACGGCAGCTCTGGCCACTATTTCCAGAATTTCTGCTTGACATGGCCCTTGTATGACTTGAAAAGCACCCTGCTCAGATCAACATCAGAAAACAGAAAGTTCAGGGAGACACCATATTGGGTATCAACATTAAAGAAAAGGCAGCAAGTGTTTCCCCTCCACCAGGAAGGATGTGTTGGAAATTGTTGGGAGGACTGGTTCTTCCCAAGACTCCTCACACCCGACAGTTCTGTTGTTTTTGTTCAGACCAGACTGTATGAAAAACAGCTATATAAAGCTCTTCCTAGTTATGAAAAGTCAACCATGGTGCTGACTATTCTGGAACCTGTCCAGAAGCTGCACTGGTATCAGATAATGACCTTCCCCAATCAGCAACTCTTCATGAGCTATGCTGGTGAAATCTTGACCAGTATGTGAAAGGACTTCATCAAGGTGTTTGGATTTGGAAGATGTGTCTTCCTGCCCTGACTTTTTCTTAGAACACTGTTCTTCAGCTATTCTGTCTCCAGAAAAACAAGGGACCATCTTGCTTTCTTTTCTTTTCTTTATTTTTTCCTTTTTTGTTTTTTCAAGACAGGATTTCTCTGTGTAGCCCTGGTTGTCCTGAAAATAGCTCTGTAGACCAGGCTAGCCTCAAACTCAGAGATCCACCTGCCTCTGCCTCGTGAGTGCTGGGATTACAGATGCATGCATCACCACTGCCCAGCTGACTATATTTCCTAATCCTTCTGCCAACCTTCAATGCATCTTCACTGACAAAATACCAATGTCTTACAGAAGCGTGTTCATTCTTGCTTTCCAAGGCAAGAATGAGCCTCTACACTGGCTCATCTCTGTCTCTAAACAGTGTCTCCCACGTGTCTTCAACTTTCCCTCCCCCAGTCCTGTCCTGTTACCTGCTGAACTTTTACCTACCCTAGTCAATTTGAATTCACTCTTGGGGGAGAGCAAAGACAGCAGCAATAGGTTATCAATGCAGAAAAAAGACCAGACTGTGAACTCTAGTCCCGCCACCTGGAACTGAGCTTGAGTGGGTTACCCATTTCTTTGTTCATAAAATGGAAAGAACATTATCTCCCTTTGGGGTTCTGAGCATTCAATGTGATCATGCAGATGAAATCACAGTTTAGAGTGGACAATATTCAAGTCAGCAAGAAAGCAAGTCCTAGACATTTTGTGGCGTCTAACCTCAGGTCAGTGCAGGCTGCTATCATAAGTTGCCATGCAAGGTGGATTGCAAATAACCAAGACTTCCTTCCCACACTTCCGGAGGATGAGCAGCCTAAGGTGGAGATGCTGACTTCAGCTGTCTGGTGAAGACCTGGTTTCTGCTCATAGCACATGTGCAATATCTCACAGGGTAGAAGGAGCAGCAGAGTTCTCAAAGGCTCCCTTCATAAGGGTGCTAATCCACTTATAAGGGCGCCTCCTCTACGATTTAATCACCACCCCCAACACCCCACCCCAAAACCATCATCTGGAAATTTGAATTTCAACACAAGAGTTGGGGGGAAAAGAAACATTAAGCTTGTAGCAAATTTCAATAGAACTTACTGGAACTCAAGCTTGGTAGCTTACACCAGAAATTAAGCACTCAGGAGGCTAAGGACAGAGTATCACAAGTTCTTAGGCTAGCCTGAGCTACACAGTAAGATCTATCTATGAAAGAAACAACAATCCACAAAAGTCATTTACTAAAATAAAACAAATAACAAAAATAAATAAAACTCTCTCTCTCTCTCTCTCTCTCTCTCTCTCTCTCTCTCTCTCTCTCTCTCTCTCTCTCTCCTGCCTCTCTCCCTGAACTGAGAGTGTCAGTTCTCAGTCTGTGGGATCCCAAGAAGAACTGGGAGGTCTGGAGGCACATAAGTACACTTTACATGCAGGGTGAAAATGCTTACCATTTTTGTATATATGCTTTGGTTTTTTGAGACAGGGTTTCTCTGTGTAGCTTTGTGCCTTTCCTGGAACTCACTCTGTAGACCAGGCCAGCCTCGAACTCACAGAGATCTGCCTGCCTCTGCCTCCCGAGTGCTGGAATTAAAGGCGTGTGCCACCGCCCGGCATGAAACTGTATTTTATCACTGCACTGGATATATACTTAAAAAATAACCCTCTCTATATATAGGTCTTATACCAGATACCTAAAATTCTTTCCTAATGGAGGACTATGTCAGACTCATTTCTATCTCAATATGCCATATGCCATGCATATTACACAAGTAAGGCTTTAATAATGACTGCTCTGAGTATTTTTAATGGAAAATAATTTTTCCATACAATAAATTCTAATTACACCTTGCCTTCCCTTGTCTCCTCCCAGATCCTCCCCAGATCCTCCCCAGATCCTCACCAGATCCTCACCTATCCCCTCCCATACCTTCTTTCTGTCTTTAGAAAACAATGTATTTGAAGCAAAGTCAATTTAGGCACTGTCCCGTAGGCACTGGAACTATTTCTTTGCCTTTGGATGTCTAGCCAGCTGCAGTTTATTTGCAGAATCTTAAAGAATAAGAATCTGGTTAGGAATGCCCCCGCGCCCCTCCCCCCTGCAGGTCTATTCAGGGCAGCCCCAGCATCTAAACACAGTAGATACTGGTAATTACAGCCAACCTGAGACAAAAGGGCAGCCTAACCTAATACGACCTTTATAAACCAAGGAAACAGGTGCCTTTGCAACCTAAAATCCATCCAGTGCCTTGTTGCGTATTTTTAGCATTTAGTGTTTATACACAGAGCAGGGGAAGGTTTTGAAGTTGACGCCTCCTGCCTCTCTCCCTGAACCCCACTCTATGAGAGTGTCAGTTCTCAGTCTGTGGGATCCCAAGAAGGATTGGGAGGTCTGGAGGCACATAAGCACACTTTACATGCAGGGTGAAAATGCTTACCATGTCTAGGTTTGAGTCAGCATGAAAGCTTCTACTGAAGTCACTGGAGACCGTCCCCTGGAAGCCTAGGGACTCAGCAACCCTAACCTGCAGTGTCTAGAGGCACAGATCCAGTGAACATAGGATATCGGAGACTGGAGGCAAGCTCTGATCATCTAACACAGAACTTCAGGATGCCTGCTGATGGAAACGCTGTTGTGGACTAGATCTCATACAAGAAAGCTGGGGGAAGGACGGTCTCAAGGAAAAGGAGTTAAGAATCAGGAAGTAATGATTAAATGCTGTCTTTGTTGGTGGTGACAAGTAAGGAGAAATGACAGAATGCAGCAGTCCAAGACAAAAATAGACACAAAGAGAAGTGTGTTTATGTGGGAGAAGAGGTGTTTATTTAAGACAGGTTTAGCCGAAGTGTAATTGGCCTAGCTGAAATGAAAGAGATAATTTATGTCTCCCAATCTGACTATCAGACTATAGAAACAATAAACCCCCCGAAAATGGGAATTTCCTCAGGAATCTCATGCTGGGAGAAGCAAAAAGTGGCAGCCAGAGGGGGGACATGCCTCCTGGAGAGAGATTCTACCAGGTCCCCACTTGTCAGACCACCTTACGTGGTGAGACTGAAGGCCAGGCAAGGGTGGACAGTGGCAGGCAGGGACCACACTGTGACCAGGACTGCTCAGCTTTGCTATACTGGACCCCTGATTAAACTTCAATTTCACTCCAGAACCCTAATACTGACTTGGGGGATTTAGGAGATCTCTTTGCCTTACTTCAAAATATAGCCAAATTGAATAAATTTCCCAAAAACAACAACAACAAAAAGTTGTATCTTTTCATTGACTTATTGAGGATAGGTGGATCAGACCTGATGTGGGATCCTGGCTGTGACTCCCCAAGTTTGATGGCAAAAGTAAGTAAGGACTGACTGCAGAAAGTTCTAGTGCTGATAGAGTCTTTTAAAGGTTTAGTGTGTGTGTGTGTGTGTGTGTGTGTGTGTGTGTGTGTGTGTGTGTGTGTGTCTGCCACATGTGTGCAGGTGCCTGCAGAGGCTGAAAGACTGTGTCAGATTCTCTGTGGCTGGAATCGCAGTTGTGACCAGACAGATGTGGGTGCTGGGAACTGGAACTGGGGTGTTCTGGAAAAACCATAAACACTTTTAACAGAAGAGATATTTCTCCAGAGTTTCTGAAAAAGACTTTTAAACTTGAAGTATAATACAGAGATCTAGTACACAACATGTTGATGGTAATTAACTGGACACGCTTAAAATTGGCCCAGAGTAGATATTGAGTGTTTTGAGAAAGAGGACGCAACAAGGAATGAGAGAGAAACAAAGAAAAGCAATAATCATATGTTAGTTTGATGTAGCAAGCATTGGATAGGCATGGGAGCCCATGCCCACTTAACCCTCTCAGTGCTGGAACACTATATGGCTTGAACATGGGCTGGGGTTGTGATTGCTGCCGCGGTCTCTGTGAGTTCTATGTGCATCAGTCCTGTTGTGTCTAACAGACTCTATTTTCTTACAGTCATCCATCCCCTCTGGCTCTTACAAATTTTCTGCCTTCAATTCCACATAGCTCCTTGAGCTCTCGGGGGAGGGCCTCAGTGAAGACATCCCACTTAGGGCAGGGTGCTCCAAAACTCCCATCCTGGGCACACTGTCCAGCTGTCGATCTCTGTGTTGGTTCCCATCAATTGCAGGAGGAAGCATCTCTGGTGATGGTTGAGCAAGACACATTGATCTATGCCTGGAGGAGAAGGTCATTAGGAGTCATTTTATTGCGACATTCCTTCAGCAGGACAATCGTACTCAGTTTTTCCCTAAGTCACTGGCCTATCTAGTCTCATGTTCTTGGCAATGAGAGCAGTGCCAAGTATGAATTCCATTTCATGGACTGGAACTTAAATCTAATCAGATAATGGTCACTCCCACAACATTTGTCCCACTACTGCACCAGTGCATCATGCAAACAGGCCACCATTGTAGATGGTTTGTAGCTGGGTTTATGGTTACTTTTCTCCTCTGGGAGCACGCACAGTATATTCCACTACCATGAACACTAGTCAGTATGGGTAAAGGCTCTGAGAAGGCACCAGCAGGACTTCTCCCTGTTTGATGAGATATGTACGTGTTGTCTATAGCAATGGGGCCTTACCATAAGTTTGTGGAGAGCACCAATGGTCTTGAGAATAGCCTCAGCTGTTTTGGGGATTCTCAACTCAATTATATGTGAATCTATTCCTGTCTATGAAGGTTTCACTTGGTGCTCAGAGATGTCTTAATAGGGGCTTTGTATTCCCCCAAATGATCTAGGGATTCCATTTAGATTTCTTTCCCATATGTATACATTTTCAGAAGCTTCTACTGCATAGATTTCCATGTGACCCCTTGAGTGGCCCTTAGTGTTTCCTGTCCTCCCTGTCTTCCCCTTTTTCTCCCCTGTTCCCTCCCACGGTCCACTTAATCCTCCTGTTCCGGTCTCCCCGTGTGTCTCTCCATAACTAGATATTCTAGTTCCCCTTCCTTGGGAGCTCCCTGTCCCCTGTTCCCTTACTCTATACCCAACCTCTCTGCTTCTGCAGATTGTAGGATGGTTGTTGAGGGCTTAGAAGCTAACATCCACATATATGAGAACACATACCGAATTTGTCTTTTTGGGTTTGGGTTAACTCACTTAGATGATTTGTTTTTCTTGTTACATGAATTGACCTGCAAATTTCATGATTTCATTTTTTATAACAGCTGAGTAATATCCCATTGTGTAAATATACTACATTTCATTATATTTTCATCTATTGTGAGACTATTTCCAAATTCTGGCTATTATGAATAAATAAATAAAAATGTTTTACCTTCTCTTAGGTCATCCTGTATCTTAATGAACATGGATGAGCAAATGTCTCTCTAGTAGGATGTAAATTCCTTTGGGTATATACCCAAGAGTGGTATAGCTGGATCTGGTTTCAGTTTCCCAAGGAATCACCACACTGATCTCCATAGTGACTGTACAAGTGTACATTCCCACCAGCTATGGAAAAGTGTTCCCCTTTTCCCACATCCTTGCCACAATGAGCTGCTATTTATTTCTTGATCTTGGCCATTTTGACTGTTGTAAAATGAAATCTCAGAGTAGTTTTGATTTGGATTTTCTGAGGACTAAGGATGTTGAAAATTTCTGTGTTTCTAGTCATTTGTGTTTCATCTTTTGAGAATTCTCTGTTTAGTTCTGTATCTTATTTTTAATTGGGTTATTTGATTTCTTTATGTCTTTTTTAGTTCTTTATATATTTTAGGTATCAATACTCTATCATGTGTATCTATGTGTAATAGGTAAAGACCTTTTGCATTCAGTAGACTGTTGTTTTGTCCAAATGTCCTTTGCCCTTTGCCATATAGGAACTTTTAAATGTCACGAGGTATCTGTAGCTAGAGTTTTTCTGCCTTGCCCACAGTCAGGACAAATCTTTGTCACCTGCCAGTCCCACAGCCACTTAGACTCAACCAAGTAAACACAGAGACTTATATTGGTTACAAACTGTATGGCCATGGCAGGCTTCTTGCTAACTGTTCTTATAGCTTAAATTAATCCATTTCTACAAATCTATACCCTGCCACACGGCTCGTGGCTTACCAGCAACTTTTCATGCTGCTTGTCAGGGTGGCGGCTGGCAGTGACTCTTTCTGCCTTCCTGTTCTTTTATTTCTCCTCTCTGTTAGTCCTGCCTATACTTCCTGCCTAGCCACGGGCCAGTGTTTTATTTATTGACCAATCAGAGCAACTTGACATACAGACCATCCCACAGCACAGCCAAGTGCAGACCATCTCAGACACCTGCACTCAGGCTTGTGGTCCTAATCATCCTCTATGTGGACCTGCTGGGTAAAGCCATGAGGAACCCAAGAATGGGCTCCTACAGGACATACAGAACATCCCACAGCAGGTATCATTTATTAATTTTAATTCTTACTGCTTGTGCTGTTGGTGTCCTGTTCAGAAAGTCTTTTCTTTTTTCCTTCTCTCTCTCTCTCTCTCTCTCTCTCTCTCTCTCTCTCTCTCTCTCTCTCTCTCTTCTCTCTCTTCCTCTCTCCTCCTCTCTCTTCTTCTCCTCCTCCTCCTTCTTCTTTGGTTTTTCGAGACAGAGTTTCTCTGTGTAACAGTCCTGGCTGTCCTAGAACTTGTTTTGCAGACCAGGCTGGCCTTGAACTCACAGAGATTCACCTGCCTCTGCCTCCCAAATGCTAGTTGTAAGGTGTGAGCCACCACTGTCCAGCTAGAAAGTCTTTTATTGTGCCTGTGAGTTCAAGACTATTTGCCACTTCCTCTTCCAGACTCATATCTGGCCTTATGTTGAGATCTTTGATTCACTTGGAGTTGAGTTTCAAGTAGCATGATAAATATGGCTCTATTTGCACTGCTGGAGGTATCATCCCCAATATCAAGTTGTACTGCAAAACTATAGTAATAACAATAGCACAATAATATCAACAAACAGACATGTTGATCAATAGAATCTAAGTGAAGACCCAGACAGCAAAGTCTACACATCTATGGATCCATGAGATTGACAAAGAAACCAGAAATACACAAGGGGAAGAAGACTTCTATAAATGGTGCTGGTCAAACTTGATGGTTGAATATGAAAGAGTTCAAATAGACCTGGGGCCTAGTGAATCTTCTTAGTTCCTAGGTCTTTCTAAAGCTATTCAGTTGTTTAATTCCTGAGGTTATCAAGATTCTCTCCAGGACAAAATGTTTCATCTTCCGCTAGAATATCCTGTGTCTTAACAAAATTCTCTACATGATAGAATGCTTCCTCTCAGAGGAAACTGCCATACAACAAGTTATAGGATAAGGTTTTTTGGATTGCCTTGGAGACTTCACAAAGACGGCCTATGGCACAGGCTGAACTTGTATACAAGACATATTTTTATTAGTCCCCAGAATATGACCAAATCTTGAGAAGTCATTAGGAAGAAGAGAAGACAGGTGTACATTGAATTATAAAGATATTATTCAATCTTTTCTGAGCCTTGAAAGAGTTAATAATTCATGGAAAAGTTACAGAAGTAATGTTTATCAGGGGAAGTTTGTGTCTTTACATCCAAGTTCAACTCCTATTCAAGAAAATAAGATTGGCATGCTTATACCAAGAAAATAGAAAGGGGATCGTAAGATTGGAGGAAGATGTCATGAGGGAGGGTGTAAATAGAGAGGGAAATGGAATACATGCGGTTAAAAAGCTTAAGGAGGAAGTATATGTGTAGCAGGAATCTTAAAGTTCTTATTAATAAAATCAAACCCAGAGCCAGTTAGTGGGGTGAATACTGGAAGGTCAGAGAGACAGAATAAGCCACAGCTGTCTCACCTCACCAGTTCCTCAGCTGGTCCTGTTTCCTCAGACCGGAAGCCTCTGAGTTCTCATCTAGAATGAATCCCAGCTGAACTGTGCTGCTTCAAAGCCTGAATGCTTAACCAGCCGAATGCTTAACCAGCCGAATGCTTAACCAGCCGAATGCTTCTAGTTTCTGGTCCTCACACCTTATATACCTTTCTGCTTTCTACCATCACTCCCTAGGATTAAAGGCTCGCTTTCTGGGATTAAAGGCGTGAGTCACCACACCTGGCTGTTTCCAATGTGGCTTGAACTCACAGAGATGCCAGATGGATTTCTGCCTCTGGAATGCTAGGATTAAAGGCGTGTGCTATCACTGCCTAACTAGTGGCTGTTCTCTGACCCCAGATAAGTTTATTAAGGTTCACAATATTTTGGGGAACACAATACCACCACATATATGGGGGATGGAAAAGAGCCATCTAGAAGGAGACAGGCAGCATAGGGCAGGCCGTGGAGGAGGGGATGATTGATAACAAAGTATAATGACACATATGTATGAAAGTGCCGTAAGGAAACAAGTTATTTGTTTGCTAACCTAAAAAGATTAATTTAAAATACTGTTACAAAGATGCTCCTAATAAAAGAGGAAAATCTAAAGAATAGTTAACTTTTTCTGGAACGAGGCACCTGGTAGTACATCTGATTGAGAAATTTAAGCTACTGCCATGGTAGCACGCTTCTTCCTCAGCTTAGCACTCAGGTAGGTGGGGGTAGGCCGGGAAGCTGGGTGAGCTTCTTATTTCAACTATTTAAATTAGAACTGCATTCTCCAGAATTCTCTGCCTGGTATAGTTCTTGGTTAGCATGATGCACAAGAGATACTGTGTGCAATGTCTGTGAACTATCAGCTGTACTCTTGATTTTCTCAAAGGGTCATGAATACCGAAGGCCCTGTTACAGTTTGCTCTTGGAGCTTGGCCACTTACTAGCTTTGCTGATGTGGGATGGTAGCCAGTAAGGATTCCAGTTCTTGTGACTTTTTAGTTTCTCAGACTCCAGGCCTCCTTCATGTTTAACTTAGTGAAAGATAACACCTTCCTCTCCAGAACATTTAATGATCCTTGGCATCTGGAGGTGCCAGAGACGGATGCAGGTTCAGGCCTATCCTCATGGGTCCCACTCGTTCTTACAGTTGCCATATCTTTGTTTCCTCCAACTGCTTGCCCAGCTTATTTCAGGATGCTGCATAGGACAGGAGAAATAATCTTTCAAATTAACTGGTTTTCACAATTCCATGATGCTAACTGCTTACAAGGAACATATAATTTATATTGACCAGTAGATCTAGTTCTTTTACTGGGTGTGAGTGATAGAAAACATCACTGTCTTCACCTCTCACAATATAGATCATCGGGGAATAACCTGTTGGGAATGTTGAATGTTCCATGCTAAGAAAATGTGATCTTGGGGCTGGAGAGATGGCTCAGAGGTTAAGAACACTGGCTGTTCTTCCAGAGGTCCTGAGTTCAATTCCCAGCAACCACATGGTGGTTCACAACCATTTGTAATGAGATCTGGCGCCCTCTTCTGGCCTTCAGGGATACATGCAAACAGAACACTGTATACATAATAAATAAATAAATCTTTTTTAAAAAAAAAAAAAGAAAATGTGATCTTAGATAGTGATCATTCACTCTGGTCTGGAGAACAGAATAAGCTGTAACTCAGTTATCATTGTAGATTCCGATACCATTGAGTGAATGGTCACAGGCTGAGTTTTCAGGAAAGCAGACACCTTGTACAAGATTGTCAGGGAGTGATTTTATCATTAAAAAATTCTAAAAGTGAAGGGAACATGCACTATGGAAGTAGGAGCTGGGTTTTGATGTAGTCCCCATGAAGTTCTGTTATAGAATGTTTTCCAGGGAATTGAAACATTCCCTATAGGAGGAAAGAGAGGGCTCATAGACTCCGGAGGTAAACAAAATGTCACAGGTCTAGGGAAGGGTAAAACTTGGAGCTCCTTGAAGGCCTTCTCCAGTGTTACAGATGGAATGAACTGGGGGAGGAGACTCAGACCAGCTGAGCTGCAGGTAAGACGGATTCTCAGACTTTCCAGCTGCTGGTTGAACAGAAAGTTCCAGGATGGCAGCTCCTGTCATCTGTCAATCATGTCGGGGTGGGGTTTTCAGCGATGCAGCTGTTTTTGAGTCATCCCTGCTCCCATGATTAACCTCTCCCAGACTTCTGTTAGTAACCCCCATAAAACTTGATCCATGCTGCTTTAGTTTGATCTGCTGAATAGATGGTTTTCTAGGACGATATGAATTAGTAAACTGTACGAAAGGAGAGACAGTTTATAAAGAGAATGACTGTCAGGAAAAAATTATCCATACAGGTCAGGTTATCCAGATGACTCCACATTAGATTTATTTTTAATTTTTAAGGAAAAGGTAAGTTTAGTAGTTAAATATTTATGATCCCAAAGAAGTAGGATCTAATGCCAGTGCAGGAATGGGCTTGTGAGTAGGGGAAATCAAGCAGGGAAAGAACAAAACTGCCCTCTTCCATGTTATATAGGCTTCCAGGTTAGAGGTGGGTCTTCCTACTTCAAATTAAGGAAAAATATCTCACAGATGTGCCCTATTTGGGGGCTAATTCCAGATGTAGTCACATTTACAGCAGAGAACAGCCATCACAATAAGAAACAGGAAGAGTTTGTAAGAATAGAATTCTAAGAAACTGCTGAGAGACACACAAAGATGCTGTAAGATAATGCTCTTGCACAGTGGTTTAATAAAATGCTGATTGGCCAGTAGCCAGGCAAGCAGACTAGGAGAATTCTGGGAAGAGGAAGGGTAGTGTTAGGAGGCACCAGCCAGAAAAAGAGGAAGCAAGATGACAAGGCAGAACTGAGAAAAGGTACCAAGCCATATGGCTAAATAGAGATAAGGATTATGGGTTAATTCAAGTGTGTAGCAGGAATCTTAGAAGGTCTTATTAATAAAATCAAACCTGAGGCCAGTTATTGGGGTGAACTCTGGAAAATCAGAGAAACAGAACAAGCCACAGCCACCTCACCTTGCCAGTTCCTCAGCTGATTCTGTTTCCTCAGACTGGAAGCTTCTGAGTCCTCATTGGAATGGATCTCAGCTGAACTGCTGCTCAAAAGCCTAAAAACTTAACCAGTCAAATGTTTCTAGTTTCTGGTCCTTACACCTTATATATCTTTCTGCTTTCAGCCATCACTCCCTGGGATTAAAGGCTCACTTCTTGGGATTAAAGACGAGTGTCACCATGCCTGGCTGCTTCCAATGTGGCCTTGAACTCACAGAGATCTAGAGAGATTTCTGCCTCTAGAATGCTAGGATTAAAGGTGTGAGTGCCACCATTTTCTAGCCTCTGTATCGAGTGGCTGTTCTGTGCCCTGACCCCAGATAAGTTTAGTAGGGTGCACAATATTTTGGGGAACACAATACCACCACATAAGTGTAAGAGCTAGATAGTAGTAAGCCTGAGCTAATGACTGAGCAGTTATAAACAATATAAAATCTCTGAGTGATTATTTTATAAGTGTCTGTGGGTCTGCAGGAGGCCAAGCAGGACCCGAAAAACCTTCAGGCTATACAAAGAAAACAAGTAAAACAATACATCTTCTTTCTGTACGAAAGATTACATGGTGCAAAAGTATCATTGTTCCTAAAGTTAACCCCTCATAGCAATGCATTACAGCAAAACATCAGTTAAAACACATTGCTATATTTTTAGAAGCTTTTCTTAGGAAGTAATCTAAAATAAAATATAGAACATACTATATAGTCAATCAATTATCAGTACTGATGTCTGACCGGGAAGAAAAGTGTACGCCACTTTTCTCTTTATGGCACACACTTTTCTTCTCTCCACATCTACAGGTCCAAAGCTTAATCACTAACTTCGAAAAAGAAGCTATTCCGTGACTATGTTTTGAGCCTTAGACTCTGCTAAGCCATAAGCAGTGATATGTAGGACTAGGGTGGGTGACAGTGTGGGGAATGTGGCTTCTCTCATTCTCAAAGACAATAAAGGTCATAAGAAGAATGGGTTGTGGGAGTGGTGGTACAGCCTTTAATCCCAGCACTCTGGAGGCAGTGGTAGGTGGATCCCTCTGAGTTTGATGCCAGTCTGGTCCACAGAGTGAGTTCCAGGATAGACAGGGCTACACAGAGAAACCCTGTCTCAAAAAAAAAAAAAAAAAAAAAAAAAAAAAAAAGAAAAAAAAAAGAAACCAACCAACCAAACAAATAAAAACCAGGATCTCCTTTCTGGAGAAGGCCATATCAGGGACAGGTATGTAATGTAGCTGTGTGCTTGCCTAACACACAAATGTCCTGAGTTTAACCCTGCACCACACAAAACCAGGCACAACAGCATACACCCATCATCAAAGCTCTTGGAAAGTGGAGGCAGGAGGATCAGAAGTTCAAGGTTATCCTTGGCTATATTCCAAGCTTTAGGGCCTCCTAGGCTACAGGGACAGCCCATCTGAAAATAAAAACAAGAACAACAAAAGAGAAGATAATTTTAGAGTAAGAAAACCCAATGTAAAAATGCTTACAGTAATTTCAAGAAGGCTTGTACACACATGTGTATGAGTTGTATTCATGTATATTTCGCTAAAGAAATTCTTTAAAATTAAGTTGTTGAATTAAATTAAACATTAAAATAATGTACAATTTATAGAACAACCAACTTAACTATTAATTCATCTGTCTGTACATATTATTATTCATAATCCCTTTTGGTAAGTATCAGTTACTTCTGGCAATGTGACTTTTGTCTAATTTTTATTTTCATTTCTATATATCACTTTTTAAAATTTTTCTTTACACCTATAACTTCAGCAAGTGGTTTATAAAGATTCTTTTTAAAAGCTAGTTTCTTTCAAAATGGAGAAATGAAATAAAGCACTCAGTTTCTTTCATTGTATTGTACTTTATTTGACCACATTCTAGCAGATGAAAGGCCCAAGCACACGTGATTCTCACTTGGGCCCACCTCTTCATCCCTCCAAGGAGATAGCTAGAAGGAACTGGAAAGGGAACAGTTTTTCCAAGCTTGGCTTCCAGGGACTAGGGGACTTGGGCCTTCTTTACTGCTGCTAGTCCTTAAGCTCAGAGCAGAATTGCTTTGCATCCTGTTGAAGGATGATTCACAGATGAAGTCTTGAAGTCCAGTGGAACTATGGACTATGAGGCCGGTGAGGTCCAAATGCAGAAAATAGGAGGTCTGATGGTGTCTGGTCATTCAGTCTTCAGGAAGTGCTAGGCAAGACTGCTGTGTAGAGGGAATGAGAGGTCAGGATGCAGCAGCCTGGCAAAGACGGTGCAGACACATTCACCAGATTTTCTAAGGATATGTGTGATGCACAATGAGACCAGAAGCCAGCCTGAACCATGGAAGCCAACTCACCTCCTGTCCCAACCATCTCAATCACCCCCTAAGGATCCTTCCTACACATGGACTTTCACCAAAGAGCCTCAGAAATGTGTGAAATCCTGATTTTATCTCGACTCTGTGAAGAACTTGGACTAGATACCACACTTTTCTGACAGAGATAATGAGCCATAGAGAAGTCTGTTACTTCTAGGGCTGGTGCTTGGGGGAGGCCGGCCTCAAAGGCTCTGTACAGTAGACTCCAGATCCCATGGGCTCTAGAGAGCCTAGTCCTGATTCCACTACCTTGAACAAGCTACCACCTTTACAAGTGCCTTGCAATGGACATGGGCCCAGTAGTTCTACAGAATTCTCTTTTCACAAAAGGCCACTCTAGCACTCAGTGGGCTGAGGCTGGGGAGGACATTGTCCCTGGCTGCCTCTCTAGTCACAGGCTCTATGGAGATGTGGAAATTTGCAGCAGTTCTCAGATTTCATTTTGCTCTGACCCTCTGGATTCTTTGCCTGGTATGGCCTGATTCCTGGACCCGACTTTCTGGGCCACCAATGTCTTTCCAACATGACCCATCAGCTGGTACTCAACCATTAGAATCCAGAGCTTCGTTCTGATGGATAGAGCTGCTAAGGAAAGAGCTCAGAATACCTGAAAAGATTTTACAATAATGTGAGCATATCACCCTGACTAAAACCACCCAAACTATAAAAATTGATGCTTCATATTATGCTCCAACTCAAACCATGAAAATAATAATGTTTTGTCTCTTAAGATGGCCAATAAGGATGGATAGCAGAGGACAGTCTGTTTTATAGCTCAGGGCTGACTTAATGTGACCTGACTGTGTTGCCCTCAGTGCATTCTACTGTAGAATAGGTGCAGAGAGAAAAGCAGAGGATGGCAGCCTAAGGAGGGGCTCAGCCCCATGTCAGCTCCACCATCACCCACCTTCACACACAGCCCCAGCATCTTCATCATGTCCACAATCAAAGGGCTCGACCTGGTCACATTCAGCCAGGGTCTTCTCTGTCCCATTGCACAGGGCCACCTGAATGAGCACAGGCAGAGCTTCATCAACTACTGGTGGATACAACATGGCTATAGGTGTGTGCTTGGCTGCTCCACAGCCCAGCTCTCGGCACACCACTGCCACATCCTTCATGTCCCAGCCGTCATCGCATACAGTGCCCCAGCGACCTTCCTGTTCCACCTCTACACGACCTTCACAGTGGTGGGGACCATTCACCAGACGCACTTTGGGTGGAGGCTCTGCAAACAGAAGGTGAAAGTACATTAAAAACCATACACACCCCAAGGCAGCTCCCATGTACACAAGTCTCTACAGCAGTGGGGGAGTGGGACAGGGGTACGGTTACAGTTCATGTCAATGTTGATTGACAGTATCTGGAATCACCTAAGAGAAAAGTCTTCAGGCACCCCCTTTCAGGAACTGTCTAGATTAGGTTGGCTGGTGGCCATGCCTGTGGGACACTATTGATTAGGTTAATTGAGCTAGGAAGACTTGTCTGCAGTAGGTACTGGTATTCCCCAGGCTGGGATCCTTGACTATATAAAAAGGAGACAGTTGGCTGTGCATGTAAGACTATAGAGACTGAGGTATAAGACTAAATGAAGAAAATAGCTTAAATTAAAGAAAAAACTAAAGCTTAAATTAAAGAAAGAACTAGAGTAGATAGAACTTTCATTCATTATACTCCAAAAATAAACAAAAATGACATTAATTTTTTTGTTTCACAGAAAAAATATGCATAAACTGACAGTATGTAAGACCATTAACCAAATTTCAGTGATTTCTCTGAGGTAAAAATTTTACAGGCCACGTTTTAGTAAATGCTAAATATAAGAACATAGGATTTTAATAAATGCTAAATACAAGAACAAATGAATATCTAAGAATCTAATAATAAAGGATTCATATAATATTTATTTATAAGAAATTATAAATTTTTTATAAAATAATTGAGTGACTATATTACACATATTGTAGACAATAAGCAAATGAAGACATCATACATCAAAAATTTTAAAATGAGATAAAGGTGGTATTTGGAGGAAAACATAGTTTTAAATACACTTGTTAGAAAACAAAAAGTGAAAAAAAAAAAAAAAAAAAAAAAAAAAAAAAAAAAAAAAAAAAAAAAAAAAAAAAAAAAAAAAACAAAAAGTGAAAAAGAAGTCAATGAATTAGAAAAATACTTTGGAATAATAAGATGATATTGACTTGAAAAGTAAAAATTTAAAAGGAAACCCAAATTTAAAAAAAGAACAATGAAATAGAAAGACCTCCAGTAAATCTGGTTGAGAAAAGGGGGCCATTCAGGCACATTAAAAGTGAGGAGAGAACATAGTCACACACTGGAAACTAAACACCAGATAGGGTGCTCAAGAGTCTGTGATAAATTTGAAAATCTAGACTTTCCTATTTAGCTCATCTTTGAGGGGCAAAGCACATAAACTGTTGTGTGAGGAGCTGAATGTAGCATACGTGTGTACAGTGTACGTGTGCACGAGGAAGCCAGAGGAGGACGCCTCGTTGCTTCCACTAAAGCTCCCTGCTTTCTTCTCTGGAAACAGAGTCTTCCGCAGGACCCCACCTCAGCATTTTCAGCTAGTCTGGTAGCCAGCAAACCATATGGTCGTCTTGTTTCCATTCCCTGAAGCAGCCTTGCCCAGGGAAGCAGTGAGGACCAAACACAGGCCCTCACACATGTGCAGTAAGGGAACTTACCCTCTCAGTCATCCTCAGCTCTATAACAATAGCCCTGTAACAAAACAGTGTTTTAAAACAATAAAAACTTGAAAAGGTTAATGAACAAAAAAAGATTTGACAGTAGAGGTAACAGTCTACTGGGCAGAATCTTTGGCTAGTAGCAAAGAAGTGGATAATTTAAAAGTTGTTATAAATTCCTGAACACAAAATTTGTTGAACCTCCCTGAAATCATTCTTATAAAGCTAACGCATCCCTAGCAAACAAAAACACAAACCTCATGTATTGATAGGATGCAAGGGGCAAATCATATGCTTAGCATGCCTGAAGTCCTGAGTTTGATACATAGCACTCAATAAATAAACAGATGCAAACATTTGACATAAAATATTAGCAAGTCATATAAAGCTACTGCCTATGATAGCTAAGAAGGTCGTATAAGGGAAACTCAGTAGTGTTCCATATTAGAAAACTCACCCCTAAAATTGTCTCCAAAAGTGGATTAAAGAAGAAAGAAGAAGAGAAAGAAAAGGAGAAGAGAAGAAGAAGAAGAAGAAAGAAGAAGAAGAAGAAGAAGAAGAAGAAGAAGAAGAAGAAGAAGAAGAAGAAGAAGAAGAAGAAGAAGAAGATAGAAGAAAGATCACACAGCCATCAGACCTCTTCGCACAGAGCCAAAGTCTTACAAAGCTTCTGGACTCTGACTTCAGTTTCAGCTTTGTATCTGCTCATGGCCCTCCTGTGAGGTAACCTTGACCAGCCGCTCAATTTAAATTATATTTCTTTGTTCCTGTAATAACTATGTTGCTATGAAAATTAAATGATTCTCTCTGAGTAAAAAATTTAATGCAGGAATCTGTTTTGTTTGTGGGCTTTTAACTTTTGTTCTTAACTACACGGGCTAGCAGGAGCTTGTAGTCATTGTGAGTGAGTCCCACTGAGCTCGAGGATGCAAGAGCATCCCCCTTATTCTTGTGGACATCTGCCCTCTCTCTCCATGCTTCCCCTAGCCCACCCCTTACGCTGGCCCCACCCCTGATTTTACACACATGTGCTTCAATGAAGAGGAGACAGCCAGGACAAGCAGTGAGCAGAGAAGCTGTCGTCAAGACCGGAAAGCACGGCTGGGAGTAACAAGGTCCCCCAGTGGAGCCCCGATGCCCCGAAGGGCGGGAGAGCACAAGGAAAAGGAAGAAAGCCATGGCTTGGCATAATGCAAGTTACATTCTAGAAGGAGACATTACATCGTCCTACCTGTGACGTTGAGTGGTACCACCTCACTGCGCTTCCTCCCCCAGCCATTGTCAGCCTCACAGGCGTAGTTCCCAGAATGCCCTGCAGTCAGAGTGAGCTTAAAGGCTCCTTTTCCTCCAGAAGGTGCTGAGGTGTTGCCCAGAGTGATATTTTCGTGATAAAACCAGTACAGAACGGGAGGAGATGCTCTCTTGTCTTCACACTGAAGCTCCACCACGTCCCCAATAAAGGGCAGCACCCCAGGAACACTGATGGAGAGGACAGGGTCCAACACCGGAACTGACAGAGCACAGTAGAGCGTCAGGGGGAGTGGTATGACTGAGAGTCTACCCCGCTGTCACTCAAGTTCTCGTCCAGCCCCTGTGTCCTTTCCCCACATCTCACTGCTTGATCTAACCCTCCAGGGAAGGGTCCAACAGAGCTGTTAAGCATTGATGAAGAATTCAGGAGAGCACGACTTTGATTACACCCCACAATCTGCCTCCAGTTCCATCTCTGTGCCCTCTTTCAGCTCCTCTGCCACTGTTGACACTTTTACACCCATCAAAACAAAAAGCCTGCTGTGTTCAGACCCCTTCCCAGCCTCTTCCTGCCTTGTGTACTTTGTCCCATCTTCCAGCATCCCCAGCTGGGAGTTGCTGGCTCCCGATTGGGAATGTTGCTTACCTTTCACTGTGACGGTCACCACTGCACTCTGGACAAGGCCATAGCTGTTGTCAGCAGTGCAGTAGTAACCCCCAGCGTGGCTTTCCTTGACAGGAGCGATCTCCAGCTCTGCTCTCTGGGAATGCTGGCTTTTCCTCCCCACACTTTCCTTTGTATCCTCTCTGTGCCAGGAGTACATGATGAGCCCTGTGCCTTTAGCCACAGAACAGACAAGGACCAGCGATTGCCCTTCAATTCCCCAGTTCCCTGGAGACTGGATCTCCATGGAGACTTGAGACACAGGGATCCCTGTGAACAGAAGACAACTATTAAAGACTGGGTGCGGAAATTCAGGATGGGATGGGTCCAGTATCACCTGCTGGGAATTATGGCAGGTGGATATATGGAATTGAGAGTCCACACTGCTTGTCTGGGAATGGCGCATACTGAGGTGCATTGCACAGGACCACCCTGCAATCTGATGCTCAATAACAATCCTATTCTGCACTTCCTCCCTTTTCCCTACCCACTCTGGTGGCCACATCTCACAGTGTTCTGCCTCTCTTGACTTCTTTGTGAACCTGAGGCAGTAGGAGAAAGAGACTAGAATCTCATAAATAAGGTTTTTCTGACCTGAGCAAAAATAAATAAAGCTGCCATTTAATAGCTGCAGAATCTTTGTAAGTCTATATTTCTAACCCCCAATTTTTCTCAATAGCCTTTGGATAATCATAGTAACCTCACAGAGTTCTCATGAGACTAGCTGAGATGCATACCTAAAGCAGTCTTGCTCACACCAGCACTGTTCAGCACTGTTAACTACTGATGCTGCCAGTCTCTGGCTGGATGGGAAGTGCTACAGAGTATTTCAAATTTAAATCCCAGGTCTGTGTGCTGGGTTTCCTTATGCATTTTCTGAACAGCTCCTTGCTTTGGGTTTCTTTGTCTGTAATGTGGGGGGGATCACAGGACCCACTTTACAGGCACTACTCATAAAAGTATTTCCCAGGCTACTGTGAGGACAAAATGTTCAACTGCTCTGAACAGTATCTTGCAGGTGGTGCATCTTCCTGCCTTCTGCAGCATTTGTGAAAGTCAGAGAGAGTCTAGAACAACACAACCGTGTAGTTGGTTGTTTTTTTTCTCTTTCTCTTTGCTCTTTGTGGGTCCTGCCACCCAGCTCCCAAATAAATACACACAGAGGCTTCTTATTATTTATAAATGCCAGGCCTTGGCTTGGCTTATTTCTAGTTAGCTTTCCTTAACTAAATTAACCCATCTACCTTTTGCCTCTGGGCTTTTTCCTTTTCTTACTTCTGTATATCTTACTTTCAATCTTACTCTGTGGCTGGCTGTGTGGCTGTGTGGCTGTGTGGCTGTGTGGCTGTGTGGCTGTGTGGCTGGGACCTTGCCTCTTTCTCTTCTTGCTCTCTTGCCCTTTGATATTTCTTATCCCAGATTTCTCCTCCTATTTATCTTCTTTCCCCAACTAGTCTCACCTATCCTTTTTCCTGCCTTGCTATTGGCTGTTCAGCTCTTTATTAGATCAGCCAGGTGTTTTAAACAGGCACAGGAACACAGCTTCACAGAGTTAAACAAATGCAACATAAAAGAATGCAACACATCTTTGCATCATTCAACAAATGTTACACAGTATCAACTAATGTAACATACCTTAAAATAATATTCCCCAACACAAGAGCTTTAGTTCAGATCTGGAATATAGTAATTCTTTTTATAAGGGATAGGCTGCTACTGTCATTTCAAATATTATTTGTGCCTTCTTTGTACCATCCCCTAACTGGGGGTCTCTCCTTACAGACAGAGGCTGTACTTCACTGACCTCTTAGTTTACTGAATAAAGTTACCATTGTTGCTTTTCTGAAGGGAGGGCAAAGTCTTTGGAAAACTATTGTTCAAGTGCCCCAGCGAGCCATGGTAGCTTCTACCCTCAGGGATGAGGAGGAGCCTGCAGTCTGGCTGCTGCCCCTGTTCTCCCTGCCTGACTTAGTCCCATGGGCCCAACCCATTGATGCTCACTCTCCACATCTATATAGGACCGGTGACTCCGCTTCAAGACACTGTGAGATGCGGTCATCGCCTCACACCAATAATTTCCTGAGTCTTCTTTCCATATTGCTGAGATCGTAAACTTCGGTGAGGTCCATTCCGACTGCAAAGTGTGTCCATCTTTGAAGAAGGAATAGCGTAACTGGGTCGTTGCTCTGTCTGAAGGAAGCCTGGTGTTGCAGGACAGGGTCACTGAACTCCCCTCTATGGGCTGCAGGGGGCTTGCTGTCAGCCCAGGTGCCGGAAACAGCTCTGGAGGGGGAAGAGTGAATCCAAAGAGACCACTTGTTAGTAGCGGACTGCACAGTCCTCCAGAAATGCCTAAGGAGCAAGACACTATGGTGATATTTTATTTGTATTAAAATGTTATTTGTATGTTAATAAATAAAGTTCCCCGGGGGGTCAGAGCTATTAGCAAGCCATAGGAAAGCAGGGCAGTGGTGGCATACGCTTGTAATCCAGCACTTGGTAGGCAGAGCTAGGTAGATCTCTGTGTGTTCAGGGATACAGCCAGTATTGGAGACACACACCTTTAATCTCAATACCAGCCATAGAAAACCTGGAGGTCTGTACAGACAGGCCGTGACGATGCGGTCATGTGGTTGGGTTTACAACCAATGAGAAGGCAGAACAGAAACACTATAAAAAGACAGACACACAGGAAGTAGCTCTGGTTCGAGAGGTAGGACCACCGCAGGAGGAAGGGCAAGGTTTTAGCTCTTAGCTCTGACCTCTTGGCTTTCTTCTTTGCATTGGTTCTGTGTTTCTTATTTAATAAGATGGTTGGTTACATCTACAAGACACACATATCCATACTCCAGGACAGACAGCCCATCACCATTTATCCATCCCTGGTTAGTGTCATATGTCCTGTGCCCTGGCTCTCCTACATAGGCACTCTTCTCCCTAGACACATCCACTTGAGGAATGATCCCCTACCTTGGACATTAAGCCACATAGATCTTGTTTCTTCCGTCGTGTCTATAAATAGGAAAAATTTCCTATCTGCCTTACAGAAATAGGAGCCACTGTCACTGAATCTTGCATTCGAAATGGTGTAGCTCGAAGCACTGCTGTAAGTAGCTATATGAGATCCATCCTTGAAGTACTTTAGTCTCTTTATGTCACCATTCTTGTGTCCCGTGCACCTTATAACTACCCGGTCTCCTTCATAAGCATGGGGTGGCATGCTGATGCTCAGCCAGTCTGCAAAGGAAGCAAAGAGACAGAGAGTATCAACACTGCCCCTGCCTGGATGCTCCTGGGAAGGGAGAGGCTCTGCATGTGTCTAGAAGCTGAGGACCCACAGTGCCTGGGGACCTGCTGGCCCTGCTCACTTTCTGGCTCAGCAGAGTGGACCCTACTTTATTGAGTGATATTTTCCCCCCAACGTGTCTTTTGGATGTATGTTAATAGATTTTTATGCTGTGTTTCCCAGCTCCCAACAGCTGGACTAAATATGAATTTAAAATGAGTCCATTAGCTAAGTGAGATAGCACAGGTCTGGAATGAATGCCATTCATGAAGTTGAGGCAGGTAGGTCACAGATTAAGCTACAGATTAAGTTTAGTGTGAACTTAGGTGACAGAAAGACTCGATCTCACAATAAACAGCACACATGACTTGGGTACGGATAGCTTAGTGATGGAGTCCCTTGCCTGGCTGTGCAAGAGCCTGGCCCAAGCCTCAGCACCACTTTTCCCTCCACTAGAAACTCCAGCTGTGTCTCCTCACACCTATTGACATGTCCTCAGGTCCCCATGGCAGCCATGATTAACCCTTCTGCTTGTCTCCTGTGTATAATCCCTGCTTAGTAGCGTGGTCAAGTCCTTCCATTGCATGCCAGTCTCCC
This sequence comes from Peromyscus leucopus, assembly GCF_004664715.2. NCBI lineage: Eukaryota > Metazoa > Chordata > Mammalia > Rodentia > Cricetidae > Peromyscus > Peromyscus leucopus. The sequence continues at coordinate 65,492,030 of NC_051068.1, forward strand.
GAGACGGAACTAAGGGGGCCACTGAGACTCAAGCTCCTGAATCTACATCTCCAAGTCTCTGGCATCTCCTAGAAACTCTTTCAGAGGCGTCTGCAAATCATGGTCGTGCTTGGCCCTGTAGGACCCCCATAAAGAAGAAGTGGAGCCATCGCATCCCCCATAGGACAGAGATCATCGGGGATTGGTGGATAGTGGGGTGTTTTTGAATTTGCTCACAGTGGGAGGAGAAAACTCAAAAGAATGGGCCCTGAACATTGGACCCTTCATCACAGGACACTGTCCAGTGTGAGGTAAGAGTCCTGGGAGAAATAAGTACAGAAGTGACCTTTAGACACCTGCCTAGCTGGTTCTTCTGACTCCCAGGATTGTCTAAGGAGAAAAAACCTGGGTTCATAGTCCCTAGAGTGAGACCTATAAGGATGTAGATGAAAAACACTGAGAACTTCCTCAAGCATATGTCACACTACAGCATATATTCCTAAAGCACATATCATAAAGATGATAATCTTTAATAGTAATTCTTCCTCCATCCCTCCCTTCCTTCCTCCCTCATTGCTTTCATCCCCTGTTTCCTTCTTTCCCTTCCTCCACACCCTTCTCTTTTTGGAGAGATTCTGGGGATCAAACTCAGGGCCTTGCACATTCTAACCAGCCCAGTGCTCTAGCACTGAACTAAACCCCAGTTCACCTTCTCACCCTTCAAAGTGCTCTGCTTATGGATGCATTTTTCCTTGTGCACATCTCTATATCTAAATAACATGTTGTAAATGTTCATCCAGAAGGTTCCAATAGGGCCAAGTGACCAAACAAACTCAAGATAACTTTTGTGTAGCTTTTACCAGCTTTGGAACATAATGGAAAGAGAGGTAGATGGCCGGGCACAAAGGTTGATAAAGAATGAACTGTTTCAAGCCAATATTCTTTTTCCTACATGGTGAGGCTGGACAATATTTTCCTCTGAATATTGTAGAAATAAAATAAGTTTGAAAAGTGATTCCAAGTGATAGGAGGCAGAGAAGGATTGTAACAGTTTCCCCTGACACTGAAATAAGGATTTCACTGCAAGACACTTAGGTTAGTGTTTTGAGTTCTGAGTTTTTCCTTAGAGCTGTATTTCCTCGAATTAACTACAGTATGCACAAACTACATTTATCTTAATTCTGAGAGTTCACTGGATCCCATGAGGTTACACTAGAGCCCTTCCATTAAGAAATTTAAAAACTTTCTTGTTCACAATTACAAACCTAGGAACACAAGCATTATCTCCTCAGCACATTGTAGAAAGAATGTGTTTTCAATGGCCTAACCAAAGAAGAAAGCCTAATTTCTAGGCTACTCTGAAACTAAGTGTTTTCTTTATTTCATTATATTAAAATTCCAATTAAAAAAAGGAAAAGCACGTTAGTCATTGGATTGTTTCCATCCCAGTAGAGACCTGAAGGTGTTCATGTCTTCTGCAGAGCAACCCCTCAGCCTCTTGTTCCTCTCTGCTATGAATATATTTTCAGTCACTGTTTCTGGTGAGGATGAGGGCATTTCCCCCCAATGGCTACACAGATGGCTTTTTCTTCACAGTTACTCCCTTTCCTGTCAGAGGGTTCAGCAGCAAATGGGAACTAATTCATGGTCTTGAGAGGGGCAGGACGCTGTCTTCTTCCCATCCTGCACCAGCTTGCAACCAGAGATGGTGCAGCCTGGGCCACCCTGGCACAGCTGATCGAGGAGGAGGAGAGGGAGGTGCTGGATCCTTCCTCTCTTCACCCCAGCCCTGCCTCAGATCTCTGCAACCTTCTGCTAAGAGGCTTCACCAGGCAGAACCTCCCATGCCCAAGAGAGTGAGGTGCCAGAGAGATAGAGGAATGAAGAGAACTACTTACCAGATTGGACTCCAACAGGAGCTGTGAGGGAACAGAGTAGAGAGATTACACAGGATGGAAGTCTTCACACTTTGTAAAATGTTGTAGCCCTCCCAGGGTTCCCAAGCACTTCCCCTCTTTTTCTTCTTGTTTCTTTCTCCTCCCCTTCATCTTTCCTCCTTCCTTTCCTCCGTCTTTTCTCTCCATCTTTCTTTCATCCCTCCTCCTACTCACAAATGACACTCCTATAGAACCCAAGATTCATTTTCATTATTCCTAGCACATTATAAGCAGTCCTTGGCCATTCCCAGAAGTTTGGGTTTTGCAGGCAAATTTCCTTTCTTTTTTTTTTATTAAGAAAAAAATTTTAAATTATTTTCCACACCAATCAAAGATCCCCCTCTTCCCTCCTCCTACCCCTCCCCAACCTCCTTCCCCAACCTACCCCCAATTCCCTCCCACAAGAAGGCAAGGCCACCCATGGGGAGACACACCCAGTAGAGTCAAGATCAAGCCCTTCCCCCTGCCTCAAGGCTGCAGGAGGTGTCCCATCATAGGTAGTTGGCTCCACAAAACCCCCTCATGTACAAGGGATGGAATCTAATTCTACTGCCAGGGGGGGCCCCAAGCAAATCAAACTACACAACTGTCTCGCCATGCAAAGGGCCTAGTCCAGTCCCATGCAGGCTCCATAGCCATTGATACAACTTTCATGAGTTCCCACTAGTTTGGTTTGGTTGTCTCTGCAAGTTTCCCCATCATGATCCTGATGCACTTGCTCATAGAATCCCTCCTCTCTCTCTCTTACTGGACTCCTGGAGGTCTGCCTGGTGTTTGGCTGTGGATCTCTGCATCTGTCTCCATCAGTCACTGGAGAAAAGCTCTGTGATGACAGTTAGGGTATTTATAAATCTGGTCACTGGGACAAGCCAGTTCAGTTCAGGCACCCTCTCCACTATTTCTAGTAGTTCAAGCTGGGGTCATCCTTGGAGATTCTGGAGAACTTCCCCAGCACAAGGTTTCTCTCTATCCCCATGATATCTCCCTCTATCATGGTATCTCTTTTATTGCTCTCCCACTCCATCCCTGTTCCAGCTCGACCATATCATTCCCATATGTTCTCATCTCCCATCCCCCATCCTCCATTGCCCACTCCTCACCCCCAGTTCACTCATAGAGATCTCATTTATTTCCCCTTCCCCAGGGCAATCCATGCATCCCTCTTTTGGTCTTTCTTGTTACCTAGCTTCTCTGGAGTTGTGGGTTGTTGTCTGGTTATCCTTTGCTTTACATCTAGTACCCACTTATGAGTGAGTACACACCATGTTTGTCCTTCTGAGTCTGGGTTACCTCACTCAAGATGATATTTTCTAGTTCTATCCATTTGCAGGCAAGTTTTCAAGAGCTTCATTTCTTATCTCTTCTTCCACCTTCTTTATTTACATATTGCTATTTTTTGAAATTCAAATATAATTATATCTTTTTCTCCCTTTCCTTTCCTTCTCCCAACTGCTCTAAGTGTTCCCTGCTCTTTTTTAAATTTATGACTTCAAATTGTTGTGTGTGTGTGTGTGTGTACACACCTATATATAATACAACATACTCAGTCCATACAGTGTTACATGTATGCATATGATTTCATGGCTCACCAGTTGGTATTGGATAGCCAATTTGGAGGCTCTACCTTTAAGCTGTTCAGATTATTTTGCTTAAGAGAAATCAACTACACAGGGGCATCCTAGATGCCAGGGAGGGCCACAAAGAAACACAGGGTCTGCTCATGTTTAATAGACATCAGTTCTCCTGCCTTCTGCATTCTAGACCTACTCCTGTGAGTGGGGCTGTGTAAGAGTCTTATTGATAGGCACCACCTATGATATCCACTATGGCTAGCGAGACTTGAAGTCTATGCAATGTCTCAGTCTATGGAGGTAAGAGTTCAGTCAAAAATGGTGACTCTTGAAGTAGAGTCTGGGCTTTGGGGTGTAAAATTAATGTAGGCTGTGCATGGCATTCACTCTAACAGAAAACTCCGTAGAAGCTCTTTGAATGAAAATTTACTGTTTTCCTAGAGATCAAATAGAAATAATAGAAACAAATCACTCGCCTTTAGTAAGGAAGGACACACACAAACACACACACACACACACATGAATCTTTTCCATTTTCTGAGAACCCTGCTTTGCTCAGTTCCCATTTGTAATATCCCTGCCAGTACTAGATCAGAAGCAGATACCCCAGCTCTCCACAACCCAGCAGAGAGACATATGGTCAGGAAGAGTGTCTATGGATACCCAAGCAGAGGTAGTTATACCCTGGCACCACCCCAGGTCTTTTTCAGCATCCTACTTACCAAGGACCAGAAGCAGTGACCACAGCAGCATGAGGCTGGAGGCAAGTCCTTTGTGACAGGAGCAGCTAAGTGCTTAGAGCAGATGGACTGTGGATCTAGGATAGAGCACTGGTTCTGCAGGGATCTTGCTGAAATAGGGGGAAAAAAGGAAGTGGCAAAACTGTCTGTCTATACCCCAACCCAATGGGTGCTGCAAAAGCAAATGTCCTTCCTCTTTGTCAAATTGCTTAGATATGTGTGCACTGGTGCAAAAATGATTCTTAATGTATAGGATGCCTCCCCTTTACACATGGCTTTTCATTGCATTTGACTTTACAGAGAAGTTTGAGTTCTGGGCCCACTGAGATTGAAATCAGGTTTGAGGTAGTTTTCAAAAATGAATCTCCTTTACTACTCAAGAAGCAGTTCCTAATAAGTGACACCATTGCCAGCCCTGGATTGACTCCTCTGCAAAGGTTCAACCAGACTAGGGAGTAGAAGCTGGAAGACAGGATGGCAAGTCTTACCTGTTATTGTGGGGCAGTATGCATACTCTAAAGGCCCAGAAAAACTAATCCCTGCTCATCACTTCTGTTCAGGAGATCTTTTAGCCAGATCCAGATAGAATTAAGAAGGAGGATAGACACAGCCTGGCTACTGGAGGCTTTATCTCTAAACTGTTCTAGAGCGATCTGAAGGGCCTTGGCTCACACAGGAAAGATTCTTCTTACACTCCAAATGACATGGGAGGACATAGGTGCGTGTGCAGGGGTGGGGTGGAGGTGGAGGGGGGTTGTGACACTCGCTGTGATGGTTGGTTTCCTGTCAGCTGACACAAACTGCTGTCGTCTGGGGAGAGGGACTCTTGACTGAGAAAACGCTTCCATAGAGTGGCCTGCAGGCTAGTCAAGAGTGCTTTTTCATGGCCAGTGATTAATGTGGGTGGGCTGAGATGGCTGGGAGAGTTACCACTGGGCAGGGAGTCCTGGATTATATAAGAAAACAGACTGAGTAAGCCCCAGGAACAAGCCATTAGGTAGTGTTCCTCCATGGCTTCTGCTTCAGTTCCTGCCTCCAGGCCTGCTCTGATTTCGTTGTCTCAGTCTGGAGAAGACTGCCAAGGGAATGGGAAGAATCGTTAAAGTAATGGTAATTTTCTCTGTGTTGCTTGACATTACAGCTTCAGGGAGAGAAGGTCCAATTAATGTAAAATAATCCCCCTCTCAGGCCAACAGGACCTATGGTTGGAAAAGAAATAGTTGCTCTAGCAACATTCTAGGAGACAGATTTCTATGTGTTCAGCCTCCAATGGTCCATCTCTTATGCTGGTACCCTGCACCCTACCAAACTTAAGTCACGGACACTCATAGAAATATTTTCAAAGAGTGCAATGGAGTGGTTTCCTTAAAGCAGTTGTTCTCAACCTTCCTAATGCTGAGACCCATAAGTACAGTTCCTTGTATTGTGGTGGCCTCCAATTATTGCTACTTCATAACTAATTTTGCTGCTGTTATCAATTGTAATGTAAGTATCTGTGTTTTTCCATTGTCATAAGCAACCTCTGTGAAAGGGCTATTTGAATCCTAAAGGGATCATGACCCACAGGTTGAGAACTGTTGCTCTGAGTCCAGCACAGGCTGTGAAGTCAAGCCTGGAATATGTGACAATCTAGACAGTAGGTGATACAAAGTGAACAACTTTTGGCCCTATATTAGGCCTGGCTGTTGGCTTGGGTGCATGTACAGAGACACAGGGTTAGTCATAGACACAAAAGGATCACTGCTTCAACACATGTTTGTACCAGTAGCAACTCCTGCCTTTCTCTAGGACTAAAGATATCCCAAAAACACATGTACAAGCATAAGTGCCCTGATTCAACTCTGGAAATAGATGGCACATAGAGTTATCAAGTCATTTAGAAATAGTGGGTGTCCAAGGAGTACTCCGAAAAATGGAGATATACAAGACTCTAAATTTACATCTGTAAATCTTTCTGCTACCAGAGAGGGAAAATGAAAATATATTAGAAAGTTAGTCCCACCTAGAAAAATCTACCCTGCTCTCTGTCTCTGTCTCTCTTTGTCTCTGTCTCCTTCTCCCTCTCCCTCCATTCCTCATTCTTTCCTCTCCCCTTCCCTTTTTCTCTCTCTCTGATAAAACTCAGGACCTTGAAGATCAATCAGTTCTACAATAGTTTCAATGTAATACTCCAGTCAGCCAGTCTAGACTCAGAAAATAAAACTAAAACAAGGTCAGCTCAGGCAGGCCCGAAGCTTCTCTCTCCCATGTTTGGCAGGACTATGGGCAGACATAGACATTGAGATTCCAGTAAATGGGCTCAGGAGATAGGAAGGTCAAGTGTTTGTCATACAAGCTTGAGTTCAGAACTCTAGCACTCACTTAAAATGCTGGGTGTGTCAGTGTGAGCCTGTAATCCCAGTGCTGGGTCTTGAAAGCTTGCTGTCTGCTAGTCTAATCCATCAATAAGCTCCAGTTTCAGTGAGATCCTATCATCGTCATCGTCATCATCATCATCATGTGCAGAGAAAGAAGACATCTGATGTAAAGTTCTGACTTACAAATACATGTACACAACACACACACACACACACACACACACACACACACACACACACGCACACACACACACGCACACACGTATGTTCCAGGAAGCTCGGTAATGTGTATTGCTAATTAGATACAATAACTTGGCATGTCCTCTGCCATTAGGATCTGACTGGGTTCTATAATGGGGTCTAAGTTTAGGGCTTTAAGAGTTAAGAATAAGGCTCTGTTAGCTTCAAGCTCCATTTCTGTGAGTTCGGAGGCCGTGAAGAGATTTTCAAAGCAAAGAAAGTGACCAACTTTTTAACAGAAGACTCAGAACCCAAAGAGAGATTTACATGCCAGGCTCTGGGTGTCTGTGAAGAGTAAGCAAAGCTTCCCTGGGGGTAGATATACTTTTTTAAATTGTTTGATAGTTTCACACATACATCCAATGTGTTTTGATCCAAGATCCCCTTCCTCTGCACTCTAGTCCTTCCTCTAGACCACTCCCTACTATTTGTTCCCTTGAAACTTAATGTGCCTTTTTTATTTTTCACCCATTGAGTCCGCTCAGCACTGTGTATGTGTCTAGGTGTAGGATCTCAGGGGCTACATCCTTGATGAAAACAGACTCTCCCCCTCTCAATGGCCATCAGTTGCGAAAAGCTCTCAGCTGCAGGCGGGACATCATGACTACCTCCATGCATGAATTTTATCTGGCATGATCTAGTACATGCTGTCATATCTTCTGCATGTTCATATGTGCAACCACCCTATTCTTAGAAGTTGTTAGAAAATAGCACTCTTATACTTGTTTGGTGCCTCTTCTGAGATGCTTCCTGAGCTGTAGGAGGAAGAAATGTGATGTAGACGTCCCATTTAGGACTGAGCACACCACGGTCTCTTGTTCTCTGCACGTTGATCTGCTGTAGGTTGCTGTGTTAATTGACATCTACTACTGAAAGAACTTCCTTGATGAGGACTGAGAGATATGCTAACCTATAGGTGTAATTATAAGTCAATGGGAGTTGGTTTAATACTATTACGTTAATGAGATGATATTTATAGATTTGCTCTTTGGGTGTGTGATCTATCTAACCACATATGTGGATAAAATTTTTGCTTTGGGACTCACAAAGGTTCAGACTGACTGACTGATAATGGCACTAGAAATTTTATTACCCAATGCACAGCAATGAGTGTGTGTCAAGTGTAGCACTTCTTGGTTCTGAGGGACTTGTCTGGATATCAGAAACAGAAAGAAAAGGTGGACAAACCCTTGACCTCACATGTCTGGAGCTGATATGGAGCTTTGGGAACCTTTGTTTGGACTCATGTATCCTAGACTTGGACCTGAAGGAAAGAAGTAACCTTTAAGGCTGAAATCTTCAGAGACAGCCATGAGGAAAGCTGGCATTCTCTTAGCCAGAGAACGCGGGCATGCACAGCTCAGTAAGACACACATTGAAAAGCAATAACCATGCTGCTACATTAGCTAATACTACAGAAGAAATGGTGGCTTATGCCCGCAGGAGTAGAGAAGGAAGCCTAGATCTCCCCCATGATGGTTCGATGGCTACCCAGTCTCTCCTAGAGTGATTTATTCAGAGAAGCCTGGGAGGAGCTTGCTGGCTGGTTAAGTGGAGGCTGTGAGGAGTCAGGGGTCCACTCCTGCCCAATGGTAATGAAGTGGCTTCTCTCCCCCTTTTGTTTCTTCTATTGTATGGAGGACTTAATCTAGTGGCCATTTGTATTGTAGTAAAAAGTTCATAATACAAAATTACAATTTAACCATTTTCAGTAGATGGATCTTTAGCATCGAGTACATTGATGCATTCATCACCACCATCCATGTCCAGAACGTTTCATCTTCCTAAATGGAACACTGCCCATTAAACATTAACCTTCCATGTCTCCTCCTCTTAGCCCCATAACCACCATTATTAGAGATTTTCATACAAGTGTAATCATAACAGTGTTTGGATTGTGTGTGTGTGTGCCTGTGTATTTCACTTACCATAATATTTTCAGAATTCATCTGTATTGGAGGAAGTGTCACAATTCTCTTCTTTTTAAAGGCTAAACAATGTTCTGTTGTGTGTATAAATACACCTATATGCCATATTTTGTCCAGTCACATGTTGCTAGACACTTTTATGAGTATCTTTAATGCTTTCATGAGTAGTTATAGTGGCTACCTTTGCATGTGATCATTGGCCCTCTGTATCTTATTTGAAGAAATATCTATTCAAATATTTGGCTCACTAATAAACTTGGTTCCTTATAGAACATAATTTAAATTCAATCAGAAAGGGGTTGATTAACTCCCAACACATTATTGCCCTCACTGGGCCAGTGACCATGTCTTACCCACTAGTCACTGATGTACCTTGCAGAGTTCACAGCTGGATAACATGGATAGTTACTTCTCTCTGCTGGTAGTATGCATAACATCTTCCAACACTATGTAAGCTAGCCACTAGGGATGAATCTTTAAGGTTATTACTAACTCAAGTTTTCTATGTTCTATTACTCAAATACATGATGTCTTCACCAATAAATTATTACTGTTAAGTTCTGGAAGGTAACCAAGAACAATGGCAATAGTCTATAATGCTTGGGGTGTATCTATGGGACTCCAGTGGCTAACAGCTCGAAAAGAGACAACTCATTCCCAGAACATGGCATTTTGTTTGCTAGCCTGTGGTATCTACTAGGGATATTGTATCCCCATTGTGAGTTAACTCCATTTAAACTATTTTTATATGTATATATTTTAGGAAGCATCTGAAAATCTATCATAGACCCTAGGGGAGAACTTACTATTATTTTGCTAAGTGGACATAATATTAAACAGACTTCTAATGACTTATCATTCTACCCATAGGCCAGACTGTCTCTTAACTCTCACCAAAGAAGCTTCTTTAAGCAGTAGATGGTGATCAATACGCAGAATCACAACTGGTCGATGTGCAAAGAATAAGAGACAGTGAAATGTATGTATATGCACAAATATATATATTTGAAACTCTTTTTGTTGTTTGTATGCATGTGGTTTCGAGGTTCACCTTATTGGCCAACCAGTAAGGTGGCTCATCCTTGAACAAGGCTGATTTTCGTTCGCCCAGAATTCAATAGTTGCCTATAGTGTTTTGCCTAGGGATGAGACCCCATGAAAATTTCCCCCTTCCATGTAACATGCCCATTGATATTATTATTATTCTGGTCTTGTTTCTGCAGTCATTTCTAGGAGAAACTGCTTCATGGCTGACTTCCTAGTATTCTGACTAATTCCTTGCAGTGACATTCCCTGACCCATAGATGCAGAGCTGAGATGAAGATGTATCCATGGGGACTGGGCTCCCCACAGTCTGTTGATCTCATTGTGTCCAATCATGGCTTTCTGCGGTGGTCTCTGCTTGCTGTGAGGAGAGATTACTGTGATGAGGAGTGGTTGCTACACTTATATGTGGGTTAAGGGTCAGATGAAATGCACTAGCAAAGTGGCAATAGTAGATTCTTTCCTAAGGTCCATGACCTCACTAGCCCTCCTGGAACCTAGCTAGGTTTTCAGGACCAGACATGATTTCCTTCCTGTTGAGGGTCCAATTAGATAGCTGGTGATTGCCACAGACATGTGGCTGATTATTTACCAGAGTGTTGTTGGCATTTAGTTGGATTCATTGTGATTTCTGGACTCTTCTGTACTATTCCATCAAGCAGTGTGGCTATCTTTATGACAAAATTACTTTATTCTGATTACTTCAGCTTTGAGTAAATTTTTGGAATCTCAATACATAAGAACTCTGATTTTGTGTCTTGAAATTTTGTCTATTTAGGGGCTCTTGTGATTTCATGTGAATTTTGAGGTGGACATTTCTATATTTGCAAATCATCTTTTGGATTGTGACAGACAGTGTACCAAACCTCTGGGTAATTTTAGACACTATTGACATCTTAATGATAATGAGTTTTCCAATGTAAGTATGGTTGTCTTTCTACTATTTGTGTTTTATTAATTCATTTCACTGGTGTTATATTGTTTCCAGTGTTTTTCGTTTGCTTCCTAGGTTAAATTTGTTCCTAAGTGTTTGATTCTTTTCAGTGCTGTGGGAATTGTTTCTTACTTTCACCTCTGGATTGTTCATCGTTAGAACATAGACACACAAACTGCAGGCTTGTAATCATAGCCCCAGGGAGATTACGGTAGGAAAAGTACAAGACCAGCATGGATTATGTAATTTCCAGGCCAACCTGTGCTACACAGCAAAATCATTATTAAGAAAATGAAATTGTGTCACTGGTTGGAATGACTTCTTTTTATTTCTGATTTTTGTTTGGGCCTTTTCCTCTGCATTTAGCTGAAGGTGAAATTGATCTTTTCAAAATGTCAACTCTTTATTTCTTGCATCACATGTTTTTTAATCTGTCACTCACTGCTACTGTGTTATTGCTCACTTTTCTCTACAAAATTAGCTTTTTGTGCTTTTTCTCTTAACATTCTGCTTCCTTCATGTCCAATCCTTGGTTCTTTGTTTGCGATCTTTTGCCTGTTCTCCTTTTTCCCTCCTCTCCTCTTCCCTCTCCCTCCCCCTTCCTCTTACTTCCCTTCCTTTTTTCTCTGAGACAGGATCTCATGGTGCACTCTGGGCTGCCCCCAGACTTGCAATCTTCCTGCCCAAGCTTCATCTTTCTTCCTTTTTGATGCAGGTGTGTTTGGGCACAAATTCCCCATTTCTTCGCTGTTGTTTTGAAACAGTGTCTCACTCACTACCACGGTTCAGGCTGGGTTCAAAATTGTGATCCTTTTGCCTGCCAAGTGCTGAGACGAAAGATGTGTGTCACCCTGCCCAGCTGAGAACTATTCTGTTGTTGCTTCTACAGGATTAGATGTGTTTTGTTTCTATTTCACTTATCTCTAAGTTTTAAATTATTGGCCACTCAGGAACATATTGCTTAATTTCTGCACATTTGAAAGTTCTTTTTACAAATCTCAAATTTTATACCATTGTGGTCAGAAGATAGACTTGAAATGAGTTAAATCTCTTGAAATGTGTACACTGCCTTTTGGTCCCACATTGCTCCATTCTGGAGAATATTTCATGTACTCTTACGAAGAACATGTGTTTTGCTGCTTTGGGAATATTCTATGAATGTCTATTACATAGTGCTAGATTACAGTTTATATCTGTCATTTCTCTGTTGATTTTATGTATGGATACCATTTCCATTGCTGATAGGTTTCTATTGCTGTGATGAAACACCTCTACCAAAATCAACTTGGAGAGGAAAAGAGTTTATTTCACATTATAGCTTACAACCTTCATGAAGAAAAGTCAGGGTAAGAACTCAAGACAGAAACCTGGAGACAGGAACTTGAGCAGAGGCCATGGAAGAATGTTACTCACTAGCTCTCCCTAGCTCACTCCCCATGGTTTGCTCAGTGTGCTTTCTTATACACTCCAGGACCCCCTGCCCAGAGACATCACCACCCACTGTGGACCCGGCCCTTCTACATCAGTCATCAGTCAAGAAAACACCCTCATAGGCTTGCCTACAGGCCATTCTGATGGGACATTTTCTCATTTGAGGTTCCCTCTTCTCAGATGACCTAAGATTGTGTCAAGTTGGAAAAGAAATGGACCAGTACATGCAGTGTTCCAAAATGTGCCTTCCTCTACATCTCCCATTTCTTGTGTGTACTTGGATACTCTAACACTGAGTGATACATATTTACTATTGTTACATTAATTTATCATTGCTACATTCTCTACTCTTAATGAATTGACACCTTTATAGTTACATGATGACCTTTTCCCAGTCTTTCAATAAAGCATGTGTAAAATGTAAAGTCTGATTCATCAGATATAAGTCTCCAACTCAGTTTTGGTTCTCATTTGCATGGAATATCTTTTTTCATGCCTTCACCTTTAGTTTATGTGTCTTTTCAAGCAAAATTAGTCTCTTCAGACAATCTAGAATTGGTCTTGTAGTCAGTGCATTTAGCTGATGTTGTTTCTTTTAGGTAGAGGTTACTGTTCCTCTCGGGACTTACCAGGCCTTTTGTGTGCACAGTTTTCTAATCCCTGTGTGCAGCCTTTCTTCCTGTCTTCCTCTTTTGCCTCCCATCTCTGTGGTTTTGTGGCCTGGAGAAGTGCTAAGCTGTTTCCTCTCTCATTTGTTTCTCTGTTGTAATTACTGTGTTTCTACTGAGGAACTCACATTTGAAGATCTTGTAGTTGTAGTATAACCTGGTCAGAGCTTAGCTTTGGCTGCATTCAAATAGCCTAGAATTTTCCACATACAAACCATTATATGTGGCAGTTTACATTTTTTTATATGTGTATTACTACACATATTATGTCTATAATTAATTATTGGGCATTTTGACTTTTATTCTTCATACTAGAAATTTGAAAGTTTTACATACTGCCATTATGATAATATGATTTGTGAGTGTTCTGAATTTGATTATGAATTTATCCCACTGTCTCTATTAAACTGAGATGTTTTGGCAAATGTTAACTATTCGCTGACAAGGCATTCTACAATTCCTATTTAATGTCATTGGTGTGTTTCTTAATACTTCATTGCCAGTCTTTTAATTGTCATACATTTATTTTTATTTTTTTAATTCTTACTTAAAAATTTTGGGGAATTTTCAAAGAAATGCACAAAGAAGTCCTATATGCCTTCTGTCCACCCCTGAGTATCAAATAGTATTTGATATGACTATAGTACACATCAAATCCAGGATACTGCTACAGATGCAACTGTTAGATCCATGGCCTTCCATGTTCCCCTCTAGAGTACCCCAGGGATCTGGGAACACATCTGCAGCCTCCTTTCCCTCCAGACATTGCTAGGGGTTACCAACAGGTCACTCACTGCTCTTAGAAAGAGATGAATCCCCCCCCGACAACATACACACACAGACCATCATCATCATCATCATCATCATCATCATCATCTGGGAATCAGTGACAAGGACTGTGGGCACTTAGCATAGATCACACACTAACCAAGCCTGCAGCCTTGTGATGTAGGATCTCCCCATCCCTGGGAAACTTTTAAGAATGGGTATTTATTTATCTCTTGAGACTGAAGCCTCTTCCTTCAGACCCCCACTTTACTGCTCATATGCAGAGAAGATTTCATCTCAGCTCTTTTCTCTCCAACCTATTCCCCTTTTTCATATTCCCCCATGAAATTCTAACAGTAACCCACAGAACTTACTTAGGACTTTCCTAATTATACTTGCATTAATTTTTATTATTTGTGTGCTTATCTGTATGAATGTACTGTTGCTGGAGGGCTTCTCTCCAGGTTCCCCAAGCCCCGCAGTCCCACAATCCACTTATAAAATAATCACTCAGACGCTTATATCACTTATAAACTGTATGGCCGTGGCAGGCTTCTTGCTAACTGTTTGTTTTATCTTAAATTAACCCATTTTTATAAATCTATACCTTGCCACGTGGATGGTGGCTTACCAGAGTCTTTACATGCTGCTTGTCCTGGCGGTGGCTACAGTGTCTCCCCCCTCAGCCTTCCGCTTCCCAGAATTCTCCTCTCTCCTTGTCCCACCTACTTCCTGCCTGGCAACCTACTTCCTGCCTGGTCACTGGCCATCAGTGTTTTATTTATATAGAGCAATATCCACAGCAATGTACCAAGTACTGTTTTGTAGATTTGCATAGTTACAAACAGGATAATTGTGGGAGTCCGTTCTCGGGTTCCTCGTGGTTTCACCCAGCAGGTCTGAATAGAGGATGATCAGGACCACGGACGGGCCTGAGTGCAGGTGTCTGAGATGGTCTGCACTTGGCTGTGCTCAGGGAGGAGGTCTTTTGCTCCACTCCTTGGCGTCTCTATAAAAACCCTGGGGCAGAGACAGTCAGGGCCCACTGGAAAAGGTTCTAGGCCCTCTTGAGGCTATCCTTTATTTTCTATCTGTTTATCTCCACAATCTAAATCCTTCTATCTAATATTTCCTGCTGCTGGCACTCAAGAAAACTCTGGGAAGCTGTGGGGTTGGTGGGTAAACGCCCCACAGATAATCAATCTTATTGTTGGACTAAAGATCCAAAATCCCCAGTATTTACTCTGTCCTATTCATCCCGCATCTCCACACCCATTCCTTAGCCCCTAGCAGCTACTAAGTTAATTTCTATTTGTGATGTATGCTTTTCACAAGCATTACATTAAATAGAGTCACGTGGTAGGCATATCCCCACCCAGTGTAATTTTCTTAAGGTTTGTCCATGTTTCTCTCCATATCTATAGTTTGTCCATTTTCATTGTGGAGCACACCTGTTGTTTAACCCATTGAAGGGCATCTAAGTCGTTCAGGTTTTAATAGTTATGAATAAAGCTGCTATAAACATTTATAGAAATATGTTGTTTAAAGACCAGTTTTCATTTCTTTGACTAAGATGAAAGTGATTGGTTTTGGGATAAGTAGCTTTTGCCTTTTCTTTCTTTTTTTTTTTTAACTCCTCTTTGGCTTTTTTTGAGATAAATATCCCTGTGTAGCTCAGGGTGGCCTTAAACTCTTCACCCTCATGCTTCTGTCTCCCCAATGCAGCTTGCTACATCTTTAAAGAGTCCTACATCTTGGAGGTAACAGGAAGTGATGTGTGTCCCTGGGTGGTATCTTGAACATATATGAGATCTCAAAGCCCACCTCCAGAGTGACACACTTCCTCCAACAAGACCACACCTACTCCAAAAAGACCATACCTCCTAATAGTGCCACTCCCTATGAGATTATGGGAACCAGTTACATTTAAACTACCACAGATACGTGTAGGTGATATTTTCCTATAATTTTAATTTCTCCTGTAGCTAATACATTTGTACAATTCCCACATATTTATTTGCCATTTGTTTAACCCTGTTTTGCCCATTTTAAGACTGAAGTTTTCATTTCTCCAATGTTTAGTTTTAGACTTTGAAAAATATATTAGTTTCCAGTCTTACTGGATCCATGATGTAAACACTTCTCCTGTCTGTAGCTCACATTTTCATTCTCTCAGTAGGAACCCTTGAAAGTTGTCTTAGTTAGGGTTTCTATTGCTATTAAGAGACACCATGACCACAGCAACTCCTGTAAAGGACAACATTTCATTGTGGTAGCTCATTAGGTATTACAGCTACCTAATAGAGCCACTCTCTATGAAATTATGGGGGCTAATTACATTCAAACTACCACAAAAAGTAAACTTTATAAAATTTATTTCTTTAAATTTTTTTCATTTTACATACCAATTCCAGTGCCCCTTCCCTCCTCTTCCCTGCCCCTCCCCCCAATCCTACCCACCCATCCACTCCTCAGAGAGGGTAAGGCCTCCCTTGGGAAGTCAACAAAGTCTACCATATTAAGTTGAGGCAGGACCAAGCTCTACTCCCTGTGTTAAGGCTGAGTAAGTTATCCCAACCTAAGGAATGCGTTCCAAAAAGCCATTTCATGCACCCAGGATAAGTCCTGGTCCCACTGCCAGGGCTCCCCATACAGATCTAAGCACATAACTTTCGTTCACATTCAGAAGGCCTAGTTAGGTCCCATGCATGTTCCCCAGCTGACAGTCCAGAGTCCATAAGCTCTTGCTTATAAGCTTGGGTCAGCTGTCCCTGTGGTTTTCTCCATCATGATCTTGACCTCTCTTGCTCCTGTGATCCCTCTCCCTCTCTTCAACTGAAGTCGAGGAGCTCAGCCCAGTGCTTGGTTGTGGATCACTGCATCTGCTTCCGTCAGTTGCTGGATGTAGGTTCTATTATGACAACCCAGACCCAGAAAGACAAACACAGTATGTACTTGCTCTTAAATGGATAGACACAAAGCAAAGGATAACCAGGCTACAATCCACAACCCCAGAGAAGCTAGGTAAAAAGCAGGACCTAAGAGGGACGCACATGGGAAGCCCCAGAAAGGGAAAATAGTTAAGATCTCCTGGGTAAAGTGGGAGATGGGTAGAAGGGAAGAGATGGCATATGGGAACAGGAGGGACTGAAATGGCCAAGTGAAGGGAGGGGTGGAGAGGGAGAGCAATGAAAGAGATATCTTGGTAGAGAGAACCATTAGTGGGCTAGGGAAAAACTTGGTGCCAGGGAAATCCCCAAGAATCCACAAGAATGACATCAACTAAGTCTCCTAGCAATAATGGAGAGGGTGCCTGAACTTCCCCTATAATCAGATTAGTGACTACCCTAATTGTCATCATAGAACCTACATCACGTAAAATGTTTTAGATTATTATAAAGTCAAAGTTTTCAATTTTACCCCTTGTGGATCATGTTTTTATGGCCAAATATAGGAATTCTTTGCCTCGGTGTAGATTCTGGAGGCTTTATTCTTTGGGTCACCTCTAAAATTTCTGTAATTTTCTATTTTAGTTTAAGCCCATGGTCCATTGAAGTTGGCTTCATATAAGATACATAGAGGTTTTTGTTCTTTCTTTTTCTTAAGTGAGAAAGCAATCCCCACTATGTAAATATGTAGTCAGGGTTCCCATATTTGGGAACTCGCAGGACTCAGCATATCTCACCCTGGGAAAACCCCTTTAATCATAGGATCTATCCTGCCAGGTGTGTGTGTGTGTGTGTGTGTGTGTGTGTGTGTGTGTGTGTGTGTTGTTGTTGTTTGTTTGTTTGTTTTTTTTACTTTTTTGTTTCGTTTTTTCCCTAGGGATGTTTGATTACTCTAACCCATTTGTTTAAAAGACCATGTCTAATGATTGTATCATTTTTACTTACTTATAGAATATTAGTTGAGGGCTGCATTAATGACTTGAGATTAATCCTTAGGAGAGAAACAGCCCTTGTAGCTTGCCCTCTGACCTTCACACAAATGACATGGTGACATGGTGCACCCACACACCGCCATACAATGAATAAATATGTGAAAAATGGTAACTGGACACCTTTGTTCTGTTCCACAAGTTCGTGTTTCGCCCATCTTTCTGCTCGGGCTATCTTTTTACCAGAGCTACAACACAACACTCAATACCAAGAATGGTATCCATTCCTTCCATTTTATTCTCCTTGAAACCTGCCTCTCGGGGCTGGACAGATGGCTCAGCTGTTAAGAGCGCTGATGCTCTTCCAGAGGACTCAGGTTTGATTTCCAGCACCCACATGGCAGCTCACAACGCTGCAACTCCAGTCTCAAGGGATAAAACGCCATCTTCAGGCCTCTGCAGGCACTGCATGCATGTGGTGTGCAGACATACATTCAGAATCACATAAAATAAAAATAATAAAGTCCCCTACACACACTAGAAACAAAACAAAATCAAAAGAAAAAAAAAAAAAACCAAGCACCTGGCTCTCTTCTGGACACTTTCTCTTTGTATGCAAAATCTACAAGAAACTTGATCTACAAAAGTAACTTGAAGGACTTGATTTTAGCCAGAATTTTGACAATAAATTGTGATTGGATGACATCATATACCACACACTTCACAGAAATGGAAGAAGAAATTTAAAAAGTGTTCAACAAAGAAAGGATAAATATTTGAGTCAAAAGACATGTTTTAAACAGCATGCAATGTATGTATGCATTAAAATGCCATATGTACAATTTTCATGATTTTATGATTTATTTAAAATTTAAATAATTTTAAAATTATTTAACAAATCTTGCTGGATTTTTATAGCAATTCATTAAGAATTGAAACTTTTATAGTGTTGGTCTCTAGTCCATAAGCGTGCTATATTTTTTCCAAGAATTTAGGTTTTGTGTAGGTTTGATTGTAAAATGTTTCTCATAGGCTTATGTGTTTGAACAATTGGTCCCTAGATGGTAGAGCTCTTCTGGAAAGCAATGGAGCCTTTAGGTTGTAGAACATTGATGGAAGAAGTGGGTCCTTATGGGCAGACCTTGATTGTCCGTTCTCAGCTTCAGACTGGATACAATGTGACCAACTGCCTCATCCTCCTTTGTTGTACAATATTATTTTAAGGTGTGTTACTTTTGTTTATGTTGCATTTGTTTAACTCTGTGAAGCTGTGTTACTGTGCCTGTCTAAAACACCTGGTGATCTAATAAAGATCTGAACAGCCAATAGTAGGACAGGAGAAAGGCTAGGCAGGGCTGGCAGACAGAGAGAATATATAGAGGAGAAATCTGGGAGGAAAAAGAGGAAATAACAAGAGAAGGAGGAAGAGTGCAGGGGCCAGCCACCCAGCTACACAGCAAGCCACGGATTAAGAGTAAGATTTACAGAAGTAAGAGAATGGGAAAAGCCCCAAGGCAAAAAGTAGATGGGTTAAGTTAAGGAAAGCTGAATAGACTTGATTTTAGCCAAGCTAAAAGCCAGGCATCTATAAGTAATAATAAGCCTCCATGTGTGATTTATTGGGAGCTGGGTGGTGGGCCCCCCAAAAGCCAAGCTGAAGCCAGGCATCTATAAGTAATAATAAGCCTCCATGTGTGATTTATTTGGGAGCTGGCTTCTGGCCTCTGTGGGCACCAGGCATACATGTGGTACGCACTTATACATGCAGGCAAAACGATCATCACAGAATGAAAATAAATCTTAAAAAGAAAAGAAGAGAATAAGAACTCTTTAGAAAACTAAGCTGGAGGCTGTGGTATGTTCTGGCAAAGAATCTGGCTGTGTTCTGCACTTGTCCTGAGAACTTGAGTAATGCTGAGTTAGAAAGGAATGGACTAATCAGCTTGGTGGAAGCAATTTCAACACAGCATGGCATTCTTGCTCTGTTATGGCAATGACACTCTGTTCTTACCCAAAGCAAGCCAATGTAGCACAAGGAGGGGAAGAGTATGGAGTTTGGTGAGGAAAGCACAGTGAATGGGTTTTTAGTTAATTAGCTTGTAAGAATCAGCTCCAGTAAGAGAAACTTATGCTCTGTATTGGATCTATAGCAAATGTGTCCCCAAAGCAAGGTCCCACCCTGGAATATTCCAACTTGTTAAAATGCAAATTTCTTTGAAAGGAAAGAGCTAGAATGAAGAGTGGTACAAAAGGGGTTCCCTACTCAAAATGCCTGCCTCAGAAAGTGTTTCCTCAGATCTAGCTGCTGTGTGCATGGAGATCAATCCATCTTTAGTTTAAGGGAGCAGATAAATGATCACGCTGGCAATAGAACTGTGCAGCCTTGTCTACAGGTGCTTGTCTTGTAGGCATAAAATATGCAAGGTGAGTAGTGGGTCATGAAAGCTCATACCAAGGCTCTAGAAAGCCACTGGGGTCAAGCAATATATGTAGAGTCCTATTTCCTAAAGAAGGTCCTGGAATGCCATAGTATGAAACTGTGAAAATGAAGCCTAAGTTTTCACAGAGACATCAAAATGCTGGGACCATGGGATGTCAGTCAAGGAAAACTGTAGACCTAGTGTGGAGCTGGCTCAAGAGAGGGGTTGCATATTTCTTAGGGGTTAGCTAAGCGCCTCAGAACCCAGATGTTGGCCATGACGCTGCAGGATTTAATGTTTGGTCTGATCCTTCCTTCCTATGATCTTTTGTAATGAGCAAGGGTTGCTCTGTGCCATTGAATGTTGGAGCTCATGTTTAGATTTTACAAGGGCTCAAAATGAAGAGATTGCCTTCAATTCAGAGGGGACTTGGATGTGTTGTTGGCACTGCAAAGACTGGAGGGACTTTTAAAACTGGAAAGAATACATTTTGCATCATGGAAAGGCCTTGAACCCATGGAGGCCAGAGGTAGAATGTTGTGACTTGGATAGGAAATGTCCTTCATAGTGATTATATTTAAAACACCTGGTCCCCAGCTAGTCAAACTGTTTTGGGAGGTTGTGGAACCTTTAAGAGGTAAAGTCTTGCAGGAAAAAGTGAGTCACTGGAGATGACATTGAGGTTTGGAAATCTGGCTCAACTTCCTATCTGCTCTCTGCTCCCTGACAGCAGATACAGTGACCAAATGCCTCATTCTCCCATCTCCATGCCTCATCTGCCACAGAAGACTGTATTCCTTCTTAAATTATAGGTCAAAATAAACCTCAAGTCCTTGAAGTTACATCCTGTCTGATGTTTGGTAACAATAAAAAGAGCAGTAACCAAGTCATTATTCTTTAATTTATCTCACCAGCAGTTTGGAATTTTTAATGTATGGAATATGAATATTTTAATACAGTAACCCTTAAGCATTCCATTTCTTTGAAGTTACTATGAATGTTTTTTTAAATATTATTTTCACCCACTTGTTGGCAGTATATAACACCCAGTTGATTTTTCTGCGCTGATCTCACATTGCTGGTATTACTTATTAGTTCTTGGAATTGGTTAGTCCTAAGATTTTCTGATAGATTCTTGGGGGTTCTGTGTAGACAATCACACCATCTGCAGATAAAGGCAGGATGGAGAGTTTTTGCTTCTTATCTGTGTTTCTTTTTTCTTTGTCTTATTACAGCATTTAGAAATATATGTTATTGAATAAGAGTGGTGTGAGCAGACATCTTGGGTTTTAGAACACTTTCATATATTGCAGGATTTGTATATTTCAGTGCTTATATTTTAACCTGACTCTCCTTATTGGTTTATTGTGGCAATACATTATGATTAAAAAGATCTCTTACATTCTAAGAGACTGGAACTTTTGCTGGACCTTCAGTCAGAGTTAATAACATAAACTGAGGTCACTTAAGACAAGGTTGATCTCCTACTGTATGCTTGTCCTGTTCATTTAACCTGGCTTAAAGAGAAAAACACAACAATTAAACTTACTTGCCTTGAATTACCCATGCAATCAACTTTACAACCTAAACTAATGCACAGTTGTAATCTTAAAATATGTATTCTCCCATGTCCCTGACCCAAAGTAATGCATGTGTATTATTTGCTGTAAATATAGAAAATAGAGTTTGAAAGCAGTCTTATAAAATGAATAGCCACCATAAATGTTGCACACAACATTTGGATGATGTTTGTAGTACTGTGTGGGAGCCCAAAGAGGTTTCCTCGTGAGATCTGAGATTGTTTTACCAAGCAGGACTGCATAAGAGGATGATTGGACCATGGGCCTGGGTACCAGGTGTTTGGAAGGGTCTACACCCGGTTGTACTTACCAAGGGGAGATCTTTTGCCTCGTCCCATGGCATTGTTATAAAAAGCCCTTTTGAATAAAGTTCTGGGCAGGTGGATAAGGATCCAGGCCCTCCCAAGGTTATCCTGTGTTTCTATCTGTTTCTCTCCCCTTTATACTTCTATCTAAATCTCTTATTCCTCATTCCTCAAGAGTATCCAGGTAAAGGTGGGGGCTAGTCCCCCATAGCACTGTTTGTTATTTGTGTCAGCTGGAGTCAATGAATTAATCTCTTATAACTGGGAAATGTTTCTGTAAAGTGTCCTTCATTCCTTCCCCATGTGATGCTTTCAGAGCATAGACAGAGCAAAGCCCTTTGCCTGGGACAGACACAGGGACAGATTCACAAGACAGCCACAGATTCAGACTCACACAACAGATGGACACGAGGATGGAAGACAAAAGGAGATAAAAGACAGAATTCAAATCTGGGCCCATTCTTGTTAAATGACTCCCAGGAGAAGTACTTGGATTTCATTCCTTAATGGGACACTGATGCATCATTATTGGTGATGCAAGTTTATTATTAATGTGTTCAAACTGATGGCAGTTTATGTTCTCATATAAACTTCAAAGAACTGGTTTAGTACAAAAGATCATTTAAAAATATCTATGAGACATTTAAAGAAATGCTCAACATCCTTAATCATCAGAGAAATGCAAATCAAAACGACTCTGAGATACCACCTTACACCTGTCAGAATGGCTACGATCAAAAACACCAATGATAGTCAATGTTGGAGAGGATGTGGAGCAAAGGGAACACTCCTCCACTGTTGGTGGGAATGCAAACTTGTACAACCACTGTCGAAATCAGTATGGCGGTTTCTCAGAAAATTAGGAATCGAACTACCTCAAGACCCAGCCTCCCACTCTTGGGCATATACCCAAGGAATGCTGATTCATAACATAAAGATACATGCTCATCTATGTTCATAGCAGCACTATTTGTAATAGCCAGAACCTGGAAACAACCTAGATGCCCATCAAGGGAAGAATGGATGGAAAAAATGTGGTACATATACACAATGGAGTACTACTCAGCAGAGAAAAACAATGAAAGCATGAAATTTGCAGGCAAATGGATGGAACTAGAAAAAGTCATCCTGAGTGAGGTAACCCAAACCCAGAAAGACAGTCATGGTATGTACTCACTCATAAGTGGATTCTAGATATAAAATAAAGAACAATCAGACCACAACCCATAGAACCATGGAGGCTATATATATAGCATGGGGGTCCCTAGGATGACTGTGGCTTATAATAAATTTCGGTTCTACTCAATTATTGAAAAAAAAATAGCCAAATGAATGGAAACACATGAACTATGAACCAAAGGCTGAGGGGCCCCCAGCTGGATCAGGCCCTCTGAATAGGTGAGACAGTTGATTGGCTTGATCAATTTGGGAGGCAACTAGGCAGTGGGACCAAGTTCTGTGCTCATTGCATGAGTTGGCTGTTTGAAACCTGGAGCTTATGCAGGGACACTTGGCTCAATCTGGGAGGAAGGGACTGGACCTGCCTGGACTGAGTCTACCAGGTTGATCACAATCCTCAGGGGAGGATTTGCCCTGGAGAAGGTGGGAATGGAGGGTAGGCTGGGGTAAGGGGAGGGTGTGGGAGGGGGGAGAATAGGGGAACCCATGGCTGATATGTAGAACTGAATGGTATCGTAAAATAAAATTTAAAAAATTTATGAGAATTATACTATATCTAGATGTATAATGACTAAAAACTGTGTGAGCACATGAAAAATATACATGAATATTTTGTAATACTGATGCTCTGAGAATAAGATTTATAGTGTTATATGTCTCATGCTATCTTTTCATTGAAGTTGAATTTCTTAAGTTGTACATTTTTTGCTGGGCTTGTTCTGAACTGTATATTTTTTACATTTGCAAATAAGATTTTTATTCCATTATATTTTTATAAACAGTTGGCATTGGCCATTTTTAAAGACTTGATCCGTATTTTTAAATTATTTAACAAGGTGGTTGTATAATGACATGTTGGCATTCAAGCTGTTGAACATGAGTCGAGAAAAATTTCATTAGTCCTTCTACGTCCTCCACAAATGTTCCATTTTACGTTAAAGATCCAAACATTAGTACGGTAGGTCTACAAGATCCTGCCTACGTTCTGGTCATCATGGAGTAATTCAATATAGAGGCTTGCATCCCTGTTTGCTATCATCTTTATTTTTCCTTAACATAGTATTGGACACTATGTGAAATATGTGTCTGATTTGTTCTCCTTTTCCCTCCTCACTAGAATGCAAGGTACACAGAAGCAAAGACTCTCTCTGTGTGCTGTTCTGTCGTCTGTGCTTCAGTGTCCGAGATCCGCAAACATTTACTGTTGGCAATGCTGTTGCTTTGCCCCTAACTTCATGGATTTGCAAAGGAATCACAGTCCAGCCTTGATCAGGTTCCTTCTGTTGTTTCAGATCCGCCTGGAAAGCTGTGCTGTTTGAACGAGAATGGTCCCCATGGGCTCATCTATTTGAATACTTGGTCCCCAGTTGGTGAAACTATTTGGGAAGAATTAGAAGGTGTGGCCTTGTTGGGGGAGATGTGTCACCAGGGGGAGGCTTTGGAGTTTCAAAGAAGCCACACAATTCCTAGCTAGCTCTCTCTGCTCATGTTTGTTGATCCAGATGTAAGCTCTTGGCTACTGCTCCAGGGCCATGCCTGCCTGCCTGCCTGCTGCCTGCCTGCTGCCTGCCTGCCATGATGGTCATGGACTCTACCTCCCGGAACCATGAGGCCCCAGTTAAATGGTTTCTCTTATAAGTTGCCTTGGTCAAGGTGTTTCGTCAAAGCAATAGAAACATAACTGAGATAGAAGTGCTTCTACATCCAGAAAGAAGAGAAAATCATAGGAAAGAATTACCCAGCACAGAGCAGGGTCACATGTACAGAGTGCCCAGTCTCTAGTCACAGATGTCAGAGGACTCCACTGAACTCATTTCCTTCTCTGTCTCCCACAGGAAACCAGTGTCTGGAAACAGGACCTGTTAAAAACGTTGTTCCTGAATAGAGCTGGCAGGAGTCTCAGAAGGGAGAAGCCCAGTTCTGGCTGTGAGAGCTCTACCTTCTACCCACTTCCTCTTCCGGGAGCAGAAAATACTCATGGGGAACTTAGAGCAGCCTTGATGCATTTCCTTCCGGACTGTCTTCCAGGGACAAAAACATTTCACCTAGGACAGGCCTGAGTGATTGGATGGATAAGATTTCTAGGGGTGAGTTTCCTAGAAAAATACTCAGGTATTTATCATCACTTTCTCTTCACAAGAAAATACTAATTGAATGTCAGATACCACATGCTGCCTCTGTGTTTATAAATTCATAATTTAAAAGTCTAAGTTACCTGTACATTTGAAATTCAACCTCAAATTGCATTGTTCAAAATTTATTATGTGAAGTTACAATACATTCACAAAATGGAATGTTGTATAGTTATATATGAAGTAAAAATTTTAAAAGTAATATTTGTATTAATTAATTTTGTGATGGGACCTGAGCATCTGGAATTAGTTTATTGGAAGTTTTCTTGTTTTGGATATTCGCTCTAACCTTGGACAAGTGTTCTTTGGATCCTTATCTGATATGACCCAACTTGTTAGGTCGAGGACCAGCAGAATTATACTTGGTATTCAGTCTTGGGGCCATTCTCTGTTGGTTTGTGAGTGGGGTGTCGGGGTGGCCTCATCTTAGCCAGACACAGGTGCAACTCCTGAGCCTTGGAGCTAACCCTCTGTAAGCTTAGAAGGTTCTCTCTGTGATCTTCAGAATTTTATAGATGGCTCACTGTGTTCTGATAGTGGTCTCTGGGTAGCATAGACAGCTCTGGGCTGGAGTCCGTGCAGTGGTGGTGCTGTGTGGGGTAGTGGATGGAGTAACTGGTAGGCAAGGGGCTGGGAAATAGGTCTAAGTGACCCACCTAGAGTTCAAATTGGTCTTCACATGTTGCCTGTGCCAGGAGAGGTGGTAGATGAGGTGTCTGGCCGGCCAGCAGGTGACAGAATGAGTATGGACAACCTACTTGGGATTTTGGTTGGACTCCATGAAGTGCTTTTGCCGGGCGGTGTGTTGGATAATAGGGGGGCAGGTTGGAAAGTGGGTCTAGATGACCTATTTGTGTTTCTGGGATGGACACCATGCCTGAAGGAATATATGGAAATAAAATTAATTGTAGCGGTAACGCCCACATTACCGATATCCGTTCACCATGTCCGAGCGAAGGGCTGCGGATTAAAAAATAGAGACAAGAGACAGTGGGTCATCCGTACGATTGGATGTCAAATGCCGTTTATTGAAAGAGGGAAGAAACCTTACATACAGGCTTACAGCACAAATGGAGGAATCCCCGGAGGGCAGAAGTTCGCTGTCAATGGTCTACATTCCAGATCCAGTGTTCTACATTCTTGCATCTAAGTAGTTAACGCCCAAAATGCAGGATACACAAACAAGGAACTTCCCTTAAACATTCAGAAGGGTGGATACCGGCAGGGAATCTGAATAGGGAGGACATCTGATTGAGGTCAGCAAGCAAGGCCACAGCCACTCCCAGTCGGGGGCCAGGGCCCATGGCGCCCATAATTAATAAATAAAATGGCGTTCTTATAAGACCTATTACAAAAATGTCTCTAAAAATTCTATTTAAATATCAACATCAATTTGTGCAAATTAATTGAGATCACAAACAAAGTTTATTAATGAAGAAAAACAATTTGTTCTTAAAAGAAAGATCATGAATGTGTTCTATGGTCAGATGAAGAAATG
This sequence comes from Peromyscus leucopus, assembly GCF_004664715.2. NCBI lineage: Eukaryota > Metazoa > Chordata > Mammalia > Rodentia > Cricetidae > Peromyscus > Peromyscus leucopus. The sequence continues at coordinate 65,518,618 of NC_051068.1, forward strand.
TATTGCCTCCATCTTCATCATCACCACCCCTAGGCAGTGATGGTAAGATGAGAAATGGCGAAGTCCTTCTGATTAATAAAGAACCTAAAGAACATTGTTCCAAAACGGTTGTACAGTCGCCTTTCTCATTGCTAGAGAATAGAGTTGCAGATTACACACAGCTGGGGCTGCCATGTCTGGGGCTGCCACTCAGAACCCTCCTAAGAACACCACAGCCTTCACCTGCCCCTCACCACAGCCTTCACCTGCCCCTCACCACAGCCTTCACCTGCCCCTCAGCACAGCCTTCACCTGCCCCCACAGCCCCTCAGCACAGCCTTCACCTGCCCCTCAGCACAGCCTTCACCTGCCCCTCACCACTGCCCCTCAGCACAGCCTTCACCTGCCCCTCGCCGGGATAATGAGCATCATAACACTTGCAGAGTGGCTCTTCAAAACCACCCAGGAGCTAAACAGAAGGAGTTAATGGAATGTGCTTAGCATCGGCTCTGGGATCAATTTCTGGCACCTAAATAAATAAATAAGACGTGGAGAAACACTCTTATCATAAGTAGGTAAATGAAAAATCAGATAATAGACCTGCAGTAGCATAACCCAAATCTCAAAACAAGTAAGTACTAATGACTATTAATCTATATTTTAGACTTACCAACTCACTTTCCACAGGATCATGGCCAAACACACACTACCGAATTAATTATTTATCTAGATGCACTGAAGACTCATTAATAAAGTCAGAGGTCAAGTTTTTGTTTTTCAATTTTAAAGTTTCATTTACTGTATGTTTCCTAGGTCTGGAAACCATTGGTTAAGTATAGACAATACTCTTTTATTATTACTACAGAAATTAGAAGCCATTCATTCAGTACTTCAAACATTTATTTATTGCTTACCTGTGCCTTGCCAGATCCAATGGTAGAGGCTGATTCTTGAATGACATACAAAACTATGTATAAACCTTATTCCTAGAGTTACAGTTTAATGCAAGAACAGCTGTTAAGAACTGTGATATGTGCCTCAAAGAAAAATTGTAAAATGCTTTGAGCAGACAAATGAGGTAGAGACGTGTATATTTGGCTTTATGTAGTTATGATTCTTAATTGTGAGTGACAGAAACCCAAATTTAAGTTGAAAAAAAAGAACACAAGAGTATTATAATAGCTATAATACTGTGGATTTTTTAGAAACCAGAGTTTGGATAGAAGTTAAATTGTTAACAATTTATTTGGGAAGTATATGCCCAACAAAGGTGCGGAGGAGGGAGTGAGAGAAGCACAGATAGGAGAATCCATGATGTGGAGAAGCTGTGATGTGGAGAAGCTGTGATGTGAGAAGCTGTGATGAGGAGAAGCTGTGATGTGGAGAAGCTGTGATGTGAGGAGCTGTGATGTGAGGAGAAGCTGTGATGTGGAGAAGCTGTGATGTGAGGAGCTGTGATGTGAGGAGAAGCTGTGATGTGAGGAGAAGCTGTGATGTGGAGAAGCTGTGATGTGGAGGAGCTGTGATGAGGAGAAGCTGTGATGTGAGGAGAAGCTGTGATGTGAGAAGCTGTGATGAGGAGAAGCTGTGATGTGAGGAGCTGTGATGTGGAGAAGCTGTGATGTGAGGAGAAGCTGTGATGTGGAGAAGCTGTGATGTGGAGGAGCTGTGATGAGGAGAAGCTGTGATGTGAGGAGAAGCTGTGATGTGAGGAGAAGCTGTGATGTGAGGAGGAGCTGTGATGTGGGGGTGAGAGGAGGAGCTGTGATGTGAGGAGAAGCTGTGATGTGAGGAGCTGTGATGAGGAGAAGCTGTGATGTGAGGAGAAGCTGTGATGAGGAGAAGCTGTGATGTGAGGAGAAGCTGTGATGTGGAGAAGCTGTGAGTGGGGTGTGAGGAGGAGCTGTGATGTGAGGAGAAGCTGTGATGTGGAGGGGTGTGGAGAAGCTGTGATGTGGAGAAGCTGTGATGTGAGGAGCTGTGATGTGAGGAGAAGCTGTGATGTGAGGAGCTGTGATGTGGAGAAGCTGTGATGTGGAGAAGCTGTGATGTGAGGAGCTGTGATGTGGAGAAGCTGTGATGTGAGGAGAAGCTGTGATGTGAGGAGCTGTGATGTGGAGAAGCTGTGATGTGGAGAAGCTGTGATGTGGAGAAGCTGTGATGTGAGGAGAAGCTGTGATGTGAGGAGAAGCTGTGATGTGAGGAGCTGTGATGTGGAGAAGCTGTGATGTGAGGAGAAGCTGTGATGTGGAGGGTGATGGAGGAGAAGCTGTGATGTGAGGAGAAGCTGTGATCTGGGGAGTGTGATGTGAGAAGCTGTGATGTGGAGAAGCTGTGATGTGGAGAAGCTGTGATGTGAGGAGCTGTGATGTGGAGAAGCTGTGATGTGGAGAAGCTGTGATGTGGAGAAGCTGTGATGTGAGGAGAAGCTGTGATGTGAGAGCTGTGATGTGAGAAGCTGTGATGTGAGGAGAAGCTGTGATGTGAGGAGAGGTGGGAGCTGTGATGTGAGGAGAAGCTGTGATGTGAGGAGAAGCTGTGATGTGAGGAGCTGTGATGTGGGAGCTGTGATGTGGAGGAGCTGTGATGTGAGTAGCTGTGATGTGAGAGCTGTGATGTGAGGAGCATGATGTGGAGAAGACACGATATGGAGAAGACCTACAGAATATATCATTTAAAATGTTTTAAAAACTTAGACTTTCCTGGACAATGAGACACATCTGTTCCTGGCAGCAATTATTTACTTCAAAGAGGAAGATGGACATTGAAGACACTCTATATGGAGTTTCTTCTTCTTGGCAAAAGTTAACCATTTGGGCAAGAAATTGTTCTTGCCTGGACTGCTTGACAAAATGTTGTACCAACTGGACATGCAGGACCCATGGAAAAATGACCACTAAATTTTTCCAAAACAGGGGAAGATGGTCCTTCAGGTCCCTGCTTTGCAGGGGAGGTTGCTAGACATTCTGCAGGACACAGGGGAAGCAACTGAGAAACACTAAACCTATAGGCTGAAGATGGATGCCCCAATGTTGCAGAGGAACTTTGGATGACATTCCAGGCAGCCAGTTGTCTCTGACATTCTAGATTTTAGGAAGTTACTTACAATGCTCTTCCTGTTTACTTAAGTAATATTATATCCTTCTGGGGTCTTTGATGTAGTTGAAGACTAAATAGTTATAATTTTCCTTGGTTGTGAGAAAAGATAAATTATATATGAAACCTTAGCTCACAAATATAGGATAGATAGAATATTTTCTTTAATCTTGCCAAATACAAATGGACTAGATATTGTAACTGTAATTCCAGCTTGATAACTGTTCTATTATATGTAATATTACTATGTTAAAGTTAAAACCTTCCTTTTTTATTAGAAAAGGGGAAGTGCTGTGGGATGTCTTTCTATAAGCTGTGAATATATGTTGTTTCCAGTAGTTAATAAATAAGCTGCTTTGACTTATGGCAAGGCAGCTTCAGGCAGGAAATCCAAGGAGAGAGACAGGAAAGAAGAAAAGCAGAGGAGGAAAGACGTGAGCCCACCAATGAAAGAGCAACAAGATGTCAGCAGATGGGTAAAGCCATGGCCATGTGGCAACACATAGATTTATAGAAATGGGTTGATTTAAGATGAGAGAGCTAGCTGGCAAGCGGCTAAAGCCATAGGCCTTACAGTTTGTGAATAATATTAAGCCCCTGAGTGGTTATTTTATAAGCTGTGGTGGGACCACTGGGCTGGGTGGGACTGGAGAAACTTTTGACTACAGTTGAATATTGGATGGCTGTAGTTATAGTTGTTCATGTTGGGGTCTTAGATATTGTTCCATTGGTCAACAGGCCTGTCTTTGTGCCAATACCATATGTTTTTATTGTTACAACTCTGTAATATATCTTGAGGGTAGAAATGGTAATCTCTCCAGCATCATTCTATCTCTTGAGGATTGTTTTAGCTATCTGAGGTCTTTGGTAGTTCAATATGAATTCTAGGATAGTTTTATCCTATTTCTGTGAAGAATGAGATGGAGATTTTGACTGGGATTGCACTAAATCTGTAAATAGCTTTTGGTAAAATGGTCATTTTCACAATACTTATTTTACCAATCCATGAATATGGGATGTCTTTCCTTTTTCTAGTCTTCCTCTCTTTCTTCAGGGGTTTAACATTTTCTTTCTTTTTTTTTATTTATTGAAAATAGATTCTTCTCGGGCTGGAGAGATGGCTCAGAGGTTAAGAACACTCACTGCTTTTCCAGAGGTCCTGAGTTCAATTCCCAGCAACCACATGGTGGCTCACAAGCATCTGTCATGAGATCTGGTGCCCTCTTCTGGCCTGCAGTCATACATGCTGTATACATAATAAATAAATTTAAAAAAAAGAAAAAGAAAATAGATTCTTCTCATACAATACATCCCAACCACAAGTTCCCCTCCTCGACACCTCCCAGCTTCTCCCACTCCACATCACTTCTCCCCCAGATCCACTCCCCCTCTGTGGTAGTTTGAATGTAATTGGCCCCCATAATCTCATAGGGAGAGGCACTACTAGGAGGTATGGCTTTGTTGGAGTTGGTGTGGCCTTGTTGGAGGAAGTGTGTCATTGTGAGGCGGGCTTTGAGGTTTTCTGTGCTCAGGATACTGCCCAGTATCTCAGCCAACTTCCTGTTTCCTGTAATATATAGGACTCTCAGCTATTTCTCCTGCACCATGTTTGCCTGCATGCCACTGTGACCTGCACCATGGTGATAATGGGTTGAACCTCTGAAACTGTAAGCAAGTCACCCCAATTAAATGCTTTATTTATAAGAGTTGCCATGGTCATAGTGTCTCTTCACAGCAATAAAAATCCTAAGACACCCTCCATCTCCCATTGGAAAGGAACAATCCTCCAAGAGACAACAACCAAACAGGACAAAACAAAATACAGTAAGACAAGGCAAAGCCCTTACAATGGAACTACAAAAGTCAACCTAACAGGAAGAAAAGAGTAATAAGAGAAGGCAAAAGAGTCAGAGATACACCCATTCCCACAGTTAGGAGTCTCACACAAACACCAAGCTAACAGCCACACATGTATGCAGAGGACCTGGTGCAGACCCATGCAGGCCTGTGGTTGTCACTTAGGTCTCTGTGAGCCAATGTAAGCCCTGCTTAGTTGATTCGATGGGCTGTGTTTTTCTGGTCTCCTCCACCCTCTCTGACTCCTATAACCTTTCTGCATTCTCTTCCATGGGATTCCTGGAGCTCTGAGGGGAGAAACCTTAAGGAGACCTCCAATTTAGATTCTATCCCCCCATGAAGTCTGGCTGTGGATCTCTGCATCCTCTCTCATCTGCTGCCAGAGGAAGCCTCTCTGATGATGACTAGACAAGGCAGCAATCTATGAGTATACCAGAATAGCCTTAGGAATCATCTCTCTTGCTCTCCCTTTCTTTCTTTCTTTCTTTCTTTCTTTCTTTCTTTCTTTCTTTCTTTCTTTCTTTCTTTCTTTCTTTCTTTCTTTCCTCCTTCCTTCCTTCCTTCCTTCCTTCCTTCCTTCCTTCCTTCCTTCCTTCCTTCCTTCCTCTCTCTCTCTCTCTCTCTCTCTCTCTCTCTCTCTCTCTCTCTCTCTCTTTCCTTCCTTCCTTTTCAAGACAGGGTTTCTTTGTGTAGCCCTGGCTGTCCTGGAACTCACTATGTAGACCAGGCTGACCTCAAAACTAAAGATCTGCCTGTCTCTGCCTCTCAAGTGCTGGAATTAAAGGCTTGTGTTGTTGTTGTTGTTGTTCTCCTCCTCCTCCTTCTTGTACTAGTCATGTTTGGTTCTACCCTACATCCCTAGCCATCTAAGCAGTGTTAAGCATGAGCTCCCTCTAGTGGAATGGGCTTCATTTTAAATCAGACATTGGTTGGCCACTCCCACAAGTTCTGTACCACTATTGATCCTGCACATACTGCAGGCAGGACAGATTGTTGGTGGAAAGTTTTGTGCCTGGGTTGGTGTCCATGCCTCTTTTAATACCCTGAAAAGTACCTTCCTGTACCAAAGAGACTAGAAGATAAGGATGAAGGCTCCATGCAGGCATCATCTCAACCTTTCTATGTTCAATGAGCTGTGTTGCCCTAGTCAATGAGCTGTGTGGATGTTGCCCTAGGCAACGAGGCCCTGCTGTCAGTTTTCAGGAGCATCCCTCTGTCCTAGCATCAGCCCGGGTTGTTTGGGGATCTCCACTGGACCCCCTTAGACAACAACTCAACTGAATGCAAACCAGCTCTGCCCCTGGAAGCCTTGCCCGGCAATAAGATTTATCTAGTTCAGAGTCCTTGTCCCCCATAACTGAAAGTGCTCCCTAGGATCACCCACAGAGATTTCAGGAAGTTTCTACTGCATTAGATTTCCACACCATCCCTCAAGTACCCCCATTTCTAGCTGTCTCTCCCCATACTCTTCCCTTCCATCCCATGTCCCCCACCTGATCCCTCCCACTCCTGTCCCCACTCACCCCCAATCCACTTGCACAATCTATTCTATTTCTGCTTTCCAGGGAGATCCATGTGCCCTGCCCCCAAGAGCCCTACTCTTTGCCTAACTTTACTGGGTCTATGACTTTGTAGCTTGACTATCATTTACTTAACAACTACTATCCACTTATGAGTAAGTACATACCATGTTTGTCTTTCTGAGTCTGAGTTATTTCACTCAGAATGGTATTTTCTAGTTCCATCCATTTGATTGCAAATGTCATTTATTAAACATCTGAGTAATACTGTTTGTATAAAAATTGAGTAATACCATTGTATAAATGTACCACATCTTCTTTATCCATTCTTATGTTGAGGAACATCTAGGTAATTTCCAGTTTCTGGTTTTTATGAGTAAAGCCACTATGAACATAGTTGAACAAGTATCCTTGTGGTAGGTAGAGTGTCCTTTGGTCATGTGCGCAAGAGTGGTGTAGCTGGGTCTTGAGGTAGGTCAATTTCAATTTTCTGAGCAGCTGCCATATTGATTTCCATAGTGGCTGTACAAGTTTGCCCTTCTACCAGCAATGGGGGAGTGTTCCTCTTGCTTTGCATCCTCACCAGCATAAGCTGTCACATGTGTTATTGATCTTAGCCATTCTGACAGGTATAAGAGGGAATCTCAAAGTAGTTTTGATTTGCATTTCCCTGATGGTTAAGGATGTTGAACATTTCTTTAAGTGTTTCTCAGCCATTTGAGGTTCTTCTATTCAGAATTCTCTGTTTAGAGCTATACCCCATTTTTAATTAGATTATTTGTTTTTTATTTATTTTTAATTAGATTTATTTGTTTATTGCATGCAATATATGTTCTTTATATATTTTGGATATTAGTTTTCTACCAGATGTAGAGTTGGTAAAAAAAAATCTTTTCACATTCTGTAGGCTACTGTTTTGTCTTGTTGACTGTGTCTTTTGACTTAGAGAAACTTTTCAGGTTTGTGAGGTCCCATTTATTTAATTGTGGATCTTAGTGCCTGCCCTAATGGTGTTCTGTGCAAGAAGTTGTCTCCTGTGCCAATGCATCCAAGGCTATTATCCACTTCGTCCTCTATCAGGTTCAGTGTTATCGGGCTTCATGTTGAGGTCTTTGATCCACTTGGACTTGAATTTTGTGCAGAGCAAAGAATATGGATCTATTTGCATTCTTCTACATGCTGATATCCCGTTTGACCAGGACCATTTGTGAACATGGGCTGGGCTTGTGATTGCTGCCACAGTCCCTGTGAGTTCATATGTGCATCAGTCCTATTTTCTTAGAGTCATCCATCCCCTCTGGCTTTTACAATTTTTCTGCCTTCAATTCCAAATAGCTCCTTGAGCTCTGGGGGCGGGGGGGGGGGAGGGCTTCAGTGAAGACATCTCATTTAGGACAGGGTGCTCCAAAACTCCCATTCTGGGCACACTGTCCCACTGTGGATCTCTGTGTTGGTTCCTATCTATTGCCAGAGGAAGCATCTCTGGTGATGGCTGAGCAAGACACATTGATCTATACCTGGAGGAGAAGGTCATTAGGAGTCATTTTATTGGGACATTCCTTCAGCAGGACAATCGTACTCAGTTTTCCCCTAAGTCACTGGCCTATCTAGTCTCACGTTCTTGGCAACGAGAACAGTGCCAAGTATGAATTCCATTTCATGGACTGGAACTTAAATCTAATCAGATAATGGTCACTCCCACGACATTTGTTCCACTACTACACCAGTGCATCATGCAAACAAGTCACCATTGTAGATGGTTGTAGCTGGGTTTATGGTTACTTTTCTCCTCTGGGAGCACGCACAGTATATTCCAGTACCATGAACACTAGTCAGTATGGGTAAAGGCTCTGAGAAGGCACTAGCAGGACTTCTCCATGTTTGATGAGATATGTACTTGTTGTCTATAGCAATGGGGCCTTACCATAAGTTTGTGGAGAGCACCAATGGTCTCGAGAATAGCCTCAGCTGTTTTGGGGATTCTCAACTCAATTATATGTGAATCTATTCCTGTCTATGAAGGTTTCACTTGGTGCTCAGAGATGTCTAATAGGGGCATTGTATCCCCCAAATGATCTAGGGATTCCATTTAGATTTCTTTCCCATATGTATACATTTTCAGAAGCTTCTACTGCAGTAGATTTCCATGTGACCCCTTGAGTGGCCCTTAGTGTTTCCTGTCCTCCCTGTCTTCCCCTTTTACTCCCCTGTCCCCTCCCACGGTCCACTTAATCCTCCTGTTCCAGTCTCCCCGTGTGTCTCTCCATAACTAGATATTCTAGTTCCCGTTCCTTGGGAGCTCCCTGTCCCCTGTTCCCTTACTCTATACCCAACCTCACTGCTTCTGCAGATTGTAGGATGGTTGTTGAGGGCTTAGAAGCTAACATCCACATATATGAGAACACATACCGAATTTGTCTTTTTGGGTTTGGGTTAACTCACTTAGGATGATGATATTTTTTTCTAGGTACATCCATTTACCTGCAGATTTCATGATTTCATTTTTTATAACAGCTGAGTAATAGTCCATTGTGTAAATAATGTACTACATTTCATTATATTTTCACCTATTGTTGGGCATCTAGACTATTTCCAAGTTCTGCCTATTATGAATAAATAAATAAAAATGTTTTACCTTCTCTTAGGCCATCCTGTATCTTAATAAGCATGGATGAGCAAATGTCTCTCTAGTAGGATGTAAATTCCTTTGGGTATATACCCAAGAGTGGTATAGCTGGATCTATTTTCAGTTTCCCAGGGAATCACCACACTGATCTCCATAGTGATTGTACAAGTATACATTTCTACCTGCTCACAGACTCGGGAGGTAAACAAAATGTCACATGTCTAGGGAAGTGTAAAACTTGGAGCTCCTTGAAGGCCTTCCCCAGTGTTATAGATGGAATGAACTGGGGGAGGAGACTCAGACCAGCTGAGCTGTAGGTAAGATGGATTCTCAGACTTTCCAGCTGCAGGTTGAACAGAAAGTTCCAGGATGGCAGCTCCTGTCAGCTGTCAATCATGTAGGGGTGGGGTGTTCAGCCATGCAGCTGTTTTTGAGTCATCCCTGCTCCCGTGATTAACCTCTCCCCCAGACTTCTGTTAGTAACTCCCATAAAACTCCTTGGTCCATGCTGCCTTAATTTAGTCTGCTGAATAGATGGTTTTCTAGGACGATATGAATTAGTAAACTGTATGAAAGGAGAGACAGTTTATAAAGAGAATGACTGTCATGAAAAAATTATCCATACAGGTCAGGTTATCCAGATGACTCCACATTAGATTTATTTTTAATTTTTAAGGAAAAGGTAAGTTTAGTAGTTATATTTTTGATCCCAAAGAAGTAGGATCTAATGCCAGTAAAGGAATGGGCTTGTGAGTAGGGGGGAAATCAAGCAGGGAAAGAGCAAAACTTCCCTCTTCCATGTCCTTATATAGGCTTCCAGCAGAAGGTGTGGCCTAGATTAGAGGAGGGTCTTCCTACTTCAAATTAAGGAAAAACTCCTTCACAGATGTGCCCTATTTTGGGGTTAAATCTCCATTTAGTCAAGTTTACAGCTGAGAACAGCCATCACAGTAAGAAACAGGAAGAGTTTGTAAGAACAGAATTCTAAGGAATTGTTGAGAGACACACAAAGAAAACAAGTGAAGCAGTGCATCCTGTTTTTGTACCTGAAAGTCTACATGGTGCAAAATATCCTTGTTCCTAAAGTTACCCCTGATAGCAATGCATTACAGCAATACATCATTTAAAACAAATCGCAATGGTTTTTGAAGCTTTTCTAAGGATGCAGTCTAACATAAAATATAGAACCTAATATATAGTCAATCAATTATCAGTGTTGGTGTCTGACCTGGAAGAAAAGTATATGCCTCTTTTCTTAACAGGGAAGAAAAGAGGCATATACTTTTCTTCCAGGTATTTATGGCATACACTTTTCTCTCCACATATACAGGTCCAAAGCTTAATCACTAACTTCTAAAAGGAAGCTATTCCCGTGACTATGTTTTGAGCCTTAGACTCTGCTAAGCCATAAGCAGTGATATGGAGGACTAGGGTGGGGAATGTGGCTTCTCTCATTCTCAAAGACAATAAAGGTCATAAGAAGAATGGGTTGTGGGAGTGGTGGTACAGCCTTTAATCCCAGCACTCTGGAGGCAGAGGTAGATGGATCTCTGATTTTGAGGCCAGTCTGGTCTAAACAGTGAGTTCCAGGATAGACAGGGCTACACAAAGAAACCCTGTCTGGAAAAACAAACAAACAAAAAAACAAACAAAAAACCCAAGATCTCCTTTCTGGAGAAGGCCATGTTAGGGACAGGTATGTAATGTAGCTGTGTGCTTGCCTAACACACATAAGATCCTAAGTTCTAACCCTGCACCACACAAAGCCAGGCACAACAGCACACACCCATTATCCAAGCACTCGGAAAGTGGAGGCAGGAGGATCAGAAGTTCAAGGTTATCCTTGGCTATATTCCAAGCTTTAAGGCCTCCTAGGCTACAGGGACAGCCCATCTGAAAATAAAAACAAGAACAACAAAGGAGAAGATAATTTTAGAGTAAGAAAAGCCCAATGCAAAAATGCTTACAGTAATTTCAAGAAGACTTGTAAACATATATATGTGAGTTGTGTTCATGTATATTTTGCTACAGAAATCTTTTAAATTAAGTTGTTGAATTTAATTAAACACTAAAATAAGGTACAATTTATAGAACAACCAACTTAACTATTAATTTATCCATCTGTACATATTATAATGTGACTTTTGTCTAATTTCTATGTATCACTTTTTAAAATTTTGATTTACATCTATAACTTAGCAAGTGGTTTATGAAGATTTTTTTAAAAGCTAGTTTCTTCCCAAATCAAGAAATGAAATAAAGCACTCACAGTTTCTTTTATTATATGTGCTTTATTTGACCACAATCTAGGGGATGGAAGGCCCAGGCACACGTGATTCTCACTTGGGCCCACCTCTTCATCCCTCCAAGGAGATAGTTATGGAAGGAACTGGAAAGGGAACAGTTTTTTCCAAGCTTGGATACCATGGAATAGGGGACTTGGGCCTTCTTTACTGCTGTTAGAACTTAAGCTCAGAGCAAAATTGTTTTGCATCCTGTTGAAGGATGATTCACAGATGAAGTCTTGAAGTCCAGTGGGAACTATTAAGCCAGTGAGGTCCAAATGCAGAAAATAGGAGATCTGATGGTGTCTGGTCATTAGATCTTCAGGAAGTGCTAGGCAAGACTGCTGTGTAGAGGGAATGAGAGGTCAGGATACAGTGGCCCAGCAAAGGACTGTGCAGACACTTCCACCAGATTTTCTAAGGGTACATGTGATGCAGAATGAGACCAGAAGCCAGCCTGAACCACGGAAGCCATCCCACAACCTGTCTCAACCATCCCAATCAGCCCCTGGGGATTCTTCCTACACATGGACTTTCACCAAAGAGCCTCAGGAATGTGTGAAATCCTGATTTTATCTCGACTCAGTGAAGACCTTGGACTAGACACCACACTTTTCTGACAGAGATAATGAGCCATAGAGAAGTCTGTTACTTCTAGGGCTGGTGCTTGGGGGAGGTCGGCCTCAAAGGCTCTGTACAGTAGACTCCAGATCCCATGGGCTCTAGAGAGCCTAGTCCTGATTCCATTACCTTCAACAAGCTACCGCCTTTACAAGTGCCTTGCAATGGGCATGGGCCCAGTAGTTCTAAGGAATTCTCTTTTCACAAAAAGCCACTCTAGCACTCAGTGGGCTGAGGCTGGGGAGGACATTGTCCCTGGCTGCCTCTCTAGTCACAGGCTCTATGGAGATGTGGAAATTTGCAGCAATTCTCAGATTTCATTTTGCTCTGACCCTCTGGATTCTTTGCCTGGTATGGCCTGATTCCTGGACCCGACTTTCTGGGCCACCAATGTCTTTCCAAAACAACCCACCAGCTGTCCTCTACCTACAGAATCCAGAGCTTCATTCTGATGGGTAGATCTGCTAAAAAGAGCTCAGAATAGCTGAAAAGATTTCACAATAATGTGAGCATATCACCCTGACTAAAACCACCCAACAATAAAAATTGATGCTTCATATTATGCTCCAACTCAAACCATAAAAATAATAATGTTTTGTCTCTTAAGATGGCCAATAAGGATGGATAGCACAGGACAGTCTGTTTTATAGCTCAGGGCCGACTTAATGTGACCTGACTGTGTTGCCCTCAGTGCATTCTACTGTAGAATAGGTGCAGAGAGAAAAGCAGAGGATGGCAGCCTAAGGAGGGGCTCAGCCCCATGTCCCCTCCACCATCACCCACCTTCACACACAGCCCCAGCATCTTCATCATGTCCACAATCAAAGGGCTCGACCTGGTCACATTCAGCCAGGGTCTTCTCTGTCCCATTGCACAGGGCCACCTGAATGAGCACAGGCAGAGCTTCATCAACTACTGGTGGATACAACATGGCTATAGGTGTGTGCTTGGCTGCTCCACAGCCCAGCTCTCGGCACACCACTGCCACATCCTTCATGTCCCAGCCGTCATCGCATACAGTGCCCCAGCGACCTTCCTGTTCCACCTCTACACGTCCTTCACAGTGGTGGGGACCATTCACCAGACGCACTTTGGGTGGAGGCTCTGCAAACAGAAGGTGAAAGTACATTTAAAACCATACACACCCCAAGGCAGCTCCCATGTACACAAGTCTCTACAGCAGTGGGGGAGTGGGACAGGGGTACGGTTACAGTTCATGTCAAATGTTGATTGACAGTATCTGGAATCACCTAAGAGAAAAGTCTTCAGGCACCCCCTTTCAGGAACTGTCTAGATTAGGTTGGCTGGTGGCCATGCCTGTGGGACACTATTGATTAGGTTAATTGAGCTAGGAAGACTTGTCTGCAGTAGGTTCTGGTATTCCCCAGGCTGGGATCCTTGACTATATAAAAAGGAGACAGTTGGCTGTGCCTATAAGACTATACGGACTGAAGTATAAGACTAAATGAAGAAAATAGCTTAAATTAAAGAAAGAACCCCTAGAGTTCATATACTCACAAAACAAATGAAAATGACATTAATTTTTTGTTTCACAGAGAAAATATGCATAAACTGACAGTATGTAAGACCATTAACCAAAATTTAGTGATTTTCTTGGAGGTAAAAATTTTACAGGCCACATTTTAGTAAATGCTAAATATAAGAATGTAGGATTTTAGCTGGGCGGTGGTGGCACACACCTTTAATCCCAGCACTCGGGAGGCAGAGCCAGGCAGATCTCTGTGAGTTTGAGGGCAGCCTGGGCTACCAAGTGAGTTCCAGGAAAGGCGCAAAGCTACACAGAGAAACCCTGCCTCGAAAAACCAAAAAAAAAAAAAAAAAAAAAGGAATGTAGGATTTTAATAAATGCTAAATACAAGAACAAATGGATATCTAAAATATTAATAATAAAGGATTGATATAATATTTATTTATAAGAAATTATAAATTTTGTATAAAATAATTGAGAGACTATATTACACATATTGTAGACAATAAGCAAATGAAGACATCATACATCAAAAATTTTAAAATGAGATAAAGGTGGTATTTGGAGGAAAACATAGTTTTAAATACACTTGTTAGAAAACAAAAAGCTGAAAAAGAAGTAAATGAATTAGAAAAATACTTTGGAATGAATAAGATGATATTGACTTGAAAAGTAAAAATTTAAAAGGAAACCTAAATTTAAAAAAAAGAACAATATAATAGAAAGACCTCCAGTAAATCTGGTGAGAAAAGGCGGCCATTCAAGCACATTAAAAGTGAGGAGAGAACATAGTCACACACTAGAAATTAAACACCAGATATGGTGCTCAAGAGTCTGTGATAAATTTGAAAATCTAGACTTTCCTATTTAGCTCATCTTTGAGGGACAAAGCACATAAACTGTTGTGTGAGGAGCTGAATGGAGCATACGTGTGTACAGTGTACGTGTGTGCGAGGAAGCCAGAGGAGGACGCCTTGCTGCTTCCACTAAAGCTCCCTGCTTTCTTCTCTGGAAACAGAGTCTTCCGCAGGACCCCACCTCAGCATTTTCAGCTAGTCTGGTAGCCAGCAAACCATATGGTTGTCTTGTCTCCATTCCCTGAAGCAGCCTTGCCCAGGGAAGCAGTGAGGACCAAACACAGGCCCTCACACATGTGCAGTAAGGGAACTTACCCTCTCAGTCATCCTCAGCTCTATAACAATAGCCCTGTAACAAAACAGTGTTTTAAAACAATAAAAACCTTGGAAAGGCTAATGAACAAAAAAAGATTTGACAGTAGAGGTAACAGTCTACTGGGCAGAATCTTTGGCTAGTAGCAAAGAAGTGGATAATTTAAAAGTTGTTATAAATTCCTGAACACAGAGTTTGTTGAACCTCCCTGAAATCATTCTCATGAGTTTAGCTGAGAAGCATACAAAAGCAGTCTCGCTCACACCATAACTGTTCAGCACTGTTAACTATTGATGCAGCCTGTCTCTGGCTGGATAGGAAGTGCTACAGAGTACTTCAACGTACATGTACTAGGGCCAGAACAAGCACATTTAAGTCCCAGGTCTGTGTGATGGGTTTCCTTATGCAATTCTCTGAACAGCTCGTTGCTTTGGGTTTCTTTGCTCTGTAAAGTGGGGAGGATCACAGGACCCACTTTACAGGCACTATACTCATAAAACTGTTTCCCAGGCCACTGTGAGGACAAAATGTTCAACTGCTCTGAACAGCATCTTGCAGGTGCTGCATCTTCTTGCCTTCTGCAGCATTTGTGAAAGTCAGAGAGAGTCTAGAACATCACAAAAGGAGAGTTGGTTGTTTTTCACTCTTTACTCTTTGGTCTTTTTGCTCTTTGTGGGTCCTGCCACCCAGCTCCCAAATAAATACACACAGAGGCTTCTTATTATTTATAAATAAATGCCAGGTCTTGGCTTGGCTTATTTCTAGCTAGCTTTCCTTAACTAAATTAACCCATCTACCTTTTGCCTCTGGCTTTTACCTTTCTCTTACTTCTGTATATCTTACTTTCAATCTTACTCTGTGGCTGGCTGTGTGGCTGTGTGGCTGTGTGGCTGGGTGACTGTGAGGCTGGGCCCTTGCATCTTCCTCTTCTTGCTCACTTGCTCATTGATCCCTCTCCTCCCAGATTTATCCTCCTATTTATCTTCTTTCCCTTCCAGCCCCACCTATCCTTTCCTTTGCCTTGTTATTGGCTGTTCAGCTTTTTATTAGATCAGTCAGGTATTTTAGACAGGCACAGTAACACAGCTTCACAGAGTTAAACAAATGCAACATAAAAGAATGCAACACATCTTTGCATCATTCAACAAATGTTACACAGTATCAACTAATGTAACATACCTTAAAATAATATTCCCCAACACAAGAGCTTTAGTTCAGATCTGGAATATATAGTAATTCTTTTTATAAGGGATAGGCTGCTACTGTCATTTCAAATATTATTTGTGCCTTCTTTGTACCATCCCCTACCTGGGGATCTCTCCTTACAGACAGAGGCTGTACTTCACTGACCTCTTAGTTTACTGAATAAAGTTTCCATTGTTGCTTTTCTGAAGGGAGAGCAAAGTCTTTGGAAAACTATTGTTCAAGTGCCCCAGCGAGCCATGGTAGCTTCTACCCTCAGGGATGAGGAGGAGCCTGCAATCTGGCTGCTGCCCCTGTTCTCCCTGCCTGACTTAGTCCCATGGGCCCAACCCATTGATGCTCACTCTCCACATCTATATAGGACCGGTGACTCTGCTTCAAGACACTGTGAGATGCGGTCATCGCCTCACACCAATAATTTCCTGAGTCTTCTTTCCATATTGCTGAGATCGTAAACTTCGGTGAGGTCCATTCTGACCGCAAAGTGTGTCCATCTTTGAAGAAGGAATAGCGTAACTGGGTCGTTGCTCTGTCTGAAGGAAGCCTGGTGTTGCAGGACAGGGTCACTGAACTCCCCTCTATGGGCTGCAGGGGGCTTGCTGTCAGCCCAGGTGCCGGAAACAGCTCTGGAGGGGGAAGAGTGAATCCAAAGAGACCACTTGTTAGTAGCGGACTGCACAGTCCTCCAGAAATGCCTAAGGAGCAAGACACACATATCCATACTCCAGAACTGACAGCCCATCACCATTTATCCATTCCTGGTTAGTGTCATATGTCCAGTACCCTGGTCTCCTACACAAGCACTCTCACCCCTAGACACATCCACTTGAGGAATGATCCCCTACCTTGGACATTAAGCCACATAGATCTTGTTTCTTCTTTCGTGTCCACATATAGGGAAAGTTTCCTATCTGCCTTACAGAGGTAGGAGCCACTGTCACTGAGTCTTGCTTTCGAAATTGTGTAGATCCAGAAACCGCTGTAAATACCTATTTGAGATCCATCCTTGAAGTATTTTAGTGTCCTTATGTCATGATTCGTTACCCCCATGCAGATTATATCTACACGGTCTCCTTCATAAACACGTTGTGGCATGTTGATTGTCAACCAGTCTGCAAAGGAAGCAAGGAGACAGAGAGTATCAACACTGCCCCTGCCTGGATGCTCCTGGGAAGGGAGAGGCTCTGCATGTGTCTAGAAGCTGAGGACCACAGTGCCTGGGGACCTGCTGTCTCTGAACACTTTCTGGCTCAGCAGAGTGAGCTCTACCTCACTTAGTAGCATTTTTTTCCCAAATATGCCGCTTGGATGTATGTTAATAGATTTTAATGCTGCTTCCCCAGCTCCCAACAGCTGGACTAAATATGAATTTAAAATGAGTCCATTAGCTAAGTAAGATAGCACAGGTCTGGAATGAATGCCATTCATAGAGTTGAGGCAGGTAGGTCACAGATTAAGCTACATATTAAGTTCAGTGTGAGCTGGGTGACAGTAAGACTCGATCTCACAATAAACATCAAATATGACTGGGTATGGATAGCTTAGTGATGAAGTCCCTTGCCTGGCATGTGCAAGAGCCTGGCCCAAGCCTCAGCACCACTTTTCCCTCCACTAGAAACTCCACTAGAAACTAGCTGTGTCTCCTCACACCTATTGACATGGCCTCAGGTCCCCATGGCAGCCATGATTAACCCTTCTGCTTGTCTCCTGTATATAATCCCTGTTTAGTAGTGTGGTCAACTCCTCCCATTGCATGTCAGTCTCCCGAGACGGAACTAAGGGGGCCACTGAGACTCAAGCTCCGGAATCTACATCTCCAAGTCTCTGGCGTCTCCTAGAAACTCTTTCAGAGGCGTCTGAAAATCATGGTCGTGCTTGGCCCTGTAGGACCCCCATAAAGAAGAAGTGGAGCCATCGCTTCCCCAACAGGACAGCATCATCGGGGATTGGTGGATAGTGGGGTGTTTTTGAATTTGCTCACAGCGGGAGGAGAAAACTCAAAAGAATGGGCCCTAAACATTGGACCCTTCATCACAGGACACTGTCCAGTGTGAGGGAAGAGTCCTGGGAAAATAAGTACAGAAGTGACCTTTAGACACCTACCCAGCTGGTTCTTCTGACCCCCAGGATTGTCTAAGGAGAAAAAACCTGGGTTCATAGTCCCTAGAGTGAGACCTATAAGGATGTAGATGAAAAACACTGAGAACTTCCTCAAGCATATGTCACACTACAGCATATATTCCTAGAGCACATATCCTAAAGATGATAATCTGTAATAGTAATTCTTCCTCCATCCCTCCCTTCCTTCCTCCCTCATTCCTTTCATCCCCTGTTTCCTTCTTTCCCTTCCTCCACACCCTTCTCTTTTTGGAGAGATTCTGGGGATCAAACTCAGGGCCTTGCACGTTCTAACCAGCCCAGCACTCTAGCACTGAACTAAACCCCAGTTCACCTTCTCACCCTTCAAAATGCTCTGCTTATGGATGCATTTTTCCTTGTGCACATCTCTGTATCTAAATTACATGTTGGAAATGCTCATCCAGAAGGTTCCAAAAGGACAAAGTGACCAACTAAACTCAAAATAACTTTTGTGTAGTTTTTACCAGCTTTAAAACATAAAAGAAACAAAGGTAGATGGTTGGGCAGAAAGGTTGATAAAGAAAGAACTGTTTCAGGCCAATATTCTTTTTCCTACAAGATGAGGCTGGAGAGTAATTCCTATGAATATTTTAGGAATAAAAACTGTTTGATTAAAGGCATGTTTGAGATATAAGATTTATGAGACCAAATTGGAAATGATCCAAAGGTGATAGGAGGCAGAGAAGGATTGTAACAGATTTTCCTGACACTGAAATAAGGATTTTACTGCAAAACACATAGGTTAGTGTTTTGAGTTCGGAGTTTTTCCTTAGAGCTGTATTTTCTCGAATTAACTACAGTATGCATATACACATTTATCTTAATTCTGAGAGTTCACTGGATCCATGAGTTACTAGAGCCCTTCCATTAAGAAATTTAAAATCTTTCTTGTTCACAATTACAAACCTAGGAACACAAGCATTATCTCCTCAGCACATTGTAGAAAGAATGTGTTCTCAATGGCTCAACCAAAGAAGAAAGCCTAATTTCTAGGCTACTCTGAAACTAAGTGTTTTCTTTATTTCATTATATTAAAATTCCAATTAAAAAAAGGAAAAGCACGTTAGTCATTGGATTGTTTCCATCCCAGTAGAGACCTGAAGGTGTTCATGTCTTCTGCAGAGCAACCCCTCAGCCTCTTGCTCCTCTCTGCTATGAATATATTTTCAGTCACTCCTTCTGGTGAGGATGAGGGCATTTCCCCCCAATGGCTACACAGATGGCTTTTTCTTCACAGTTACTCCCTTTCCTGTCAGAGGGTTCAGCAGCAAATGGGAACTAATTCATGGTCTTGAGAGGGCCAGGACGCTGTCTTCTTCCCATCCAGCACCAGCTGGCAACCAGAGGTGGTGCAGCCTGGGCCACCCTGGCACAGCTGATCAAGGGGGAGGAGAGGGAGGTGCTGGATCCTTCCTCTCTTCACCCCAGCCCTGCCTCAGATCCCTGCAACCTTCTGCTAAGAGGCTTCACCAGGCAGAACCTCCCATGCCCAAGAGAGTGAGGTGCCAGAGAGCTAGAGGAATGAAGAGAGCTGCTTACCGGATTGGACTCCAACAGGAGCTGTGAGGGAACAGAGTAGAGAGATTACACAGGACAGAAGTCTTCACACTTTGTAAAAGGCTGTAGCCCTCCCAGGGTTCCCAAGCACTTCCCCTCTTTTTCTTCTTGTTTCTTTCTCCTCCCCTTCATCTTCCCTCCTTCCTTTCCTCCGTCTTTTCTCTCCATCTTTCTTTCATCCCTCCTCCTACTCACAAATGACACTCCTATGGAACCCAAGATTCATTTTTTATCATTCCTAGCACATTATGAGCAGTCCTTGGCCATTCCCAGAAGTCTGTGTTTTGCAGGCAAATCTTCAAAGAGTTTCATTTATTATCTCCTCTTTTACCTTCTTTATTTAAATATTTTTATTTTTTTAAATTAAAACATAATTATATTTTTTCTACCTTTCCTTTCCTTCCCCAAACTCCACCATGTGTTTCCTGCTATTTTTTAAATTTGTGACTTCTAATTGTCGTGTGTGTGTGTGTGTGTGTGTGTGTGTGTGTGTGTATGTGTACACCTATATATAATACAACCTGCTCAGTCCATATAATGTTACATGTATGCATATGATTTCATGGCTCACCAGTTGGTATTGGATAGCCAATTTGGAGGCTTTACCTTTAAGCTGTCCAGATTATTTTGCTTAAGAGAAATCAACTACAGAGGGGCATCCTAGATGGCAGGGAGGGCCACAAAGAACCACAGGGTCTGCTCATGTTTGATAGACAACAGTTCTCCTGCCTTCTGCATTCTAGACCTACTCCTGTGAGTGGGGCTGTGTAAGAGAGTCTTATTGATAGGCACCACCTATGATATCCACTATGGCTAGCGAGACTTGAAGTCTATGCAATGTCTCAGTCTGTGGAGGTAAGAGTTCAGTCAAAAATGGTGACTCTTGCAATAGAGCCTGGGCCTTGGGGTGTAAAATTAATGGAGGCTGTGCATGGCATTCACTCTAACAGAGAATTCCATGGAAGCTCTTTGAATGAAAATTAACTGTTTTCCTAGAGATCAAACAGAAATAACAGAGACAAATCACCAGCCTTTAGTAAGGATGGACACACACACACACACACACACACACACACACACACACACACAAATTTTTCCTTTTTCTGGGAACCCTGCTTTGCTCAGTTCTCATTTGGCATTATCCCTGACAGTACTGAATCAGAAGCAGATACCCCAGCCCTCTGCATCCTGGCAGAGAGACATACGCTTAGGAAAAGTGTCTAGAGGTACCCAGGCAGAGGTAGTTATACCCTGGCACCACCCCAGGTCTTTTTCAGCATCCTACTTACCAAGGACCAGAAGCAGTGACCACAGCAGCATGAGGCTGGAGGCAAGTCCTTTGTGACAGGAGCAGCTAAGTGCTTAGAGCAGATGGACTGTGGATCTAGGATAGAGCACTGGTTCTGCAGGGATCTTGCTGAAATAGGGGGAAAAAGGAAGTGGCAAAACTGTCTGTCTATACCCCAACCCAATGGGTGCTGCAAAAGCAAATGTCCTTCCTCTTTGTCAAATTGCTTAGATATGTGTGTACTGGTACAAAATGATTCTTAGTGCGTCGTATGCCTCCCCTTTACTCACGGCTTTTCATTGCATTTGACTTTACAGAGAAGACTGGGTTCTGCTGCCACTGAGATTGAAATAGGTTTGAGGTAGTTTTCAAAAATGAATCTCCTTTACTACTCAAGAGGCAGTTCCTAATAAGTGACACCATTGCCGGCCCTGGATTGACTCCTCTGCAGAGGTCCATCCAGACTAGGCAGTAGAAAATGAAAGATATGATGCCAGATTTTCATGTTGTTGTTTGGCAGTATGCATACTCTAAAGGCCCAGAAAGACTCATTCCTGCTCATCACTTCTGTTCAGGAGATCTTTTGGCCAGATCCAGATAGGAATTAAGAAGGAGGATAGACACATCCTGGCTACTGGAGGCTTTATCTCTGAACTGTTCTAGAGCGATCTGAAGGGCCTTGGCTCACACAGGAAAGATTCTTCTTACACTCCAAATGACATGGAGGACATAGGTGTGTGTGCAGGGCTGGGGTGGGGTGGTGAGGTGCAGGGGCGTTGTGACACTCGCTGTGATGGTTGGTTTGCTGTCAGCTGACACAAACTGCTGTCGTCTGGGGAGAAGGACTCTTGACTGAGAAAATGCTTCCATAGAGTGGTCTGCAGGCTAGTCAGGAGTGCGTTTTCATGACTAGTGATTAATGTGGGTGGGCTGAGATGGCTGGGAGAGTTACCGCTGGGCAGGGAGTCCAGGATTATGTAAGAAAACAGACTGAGTAAGCCCCAGGAACAAGCCATTAGGTAGTGTTCCCCCATGGCTTCTGCTTCAGTTCCTGCCTCCAGGCCTGCTCTGACTTCCCTTCAGGATGGACTGTGACCTGGAACTGTATGCTGAAATAAACTCTTTCTTCCCAGGTTGCTTTTCCCAGGTTGCTTTTGGGGTTTTGTCACAGCAACAGAAACTCTAACCAAAACACCAGATATGCACACCAGTGCATGGGTGGTTGCAGGGATTTTGCATTTCCCCAATGGTACATCCTACAACTCTCCTTACAATTCTAATGGAACTCACATGTATTGCTTCGTTGTCTCAGTCTGGAGAAGACTGCCAAGAGAATGGGAAGAATCGTTAAAGTAATGGTAATTTTCTCTGTGTTGCATGATATTACAGCTTCAGGGAGAAGGTCCAATTAATGTAAAATAATCCCCCTCTCAGGCCAACAGGACCTATGGTTGGAAAAGAAATAGTTGCTCTAGCAACATTCTAGGAGACAGATTTCTATGTGTTCAGCCTCCAATGGTGCATCTCTTATGCTGGTACCCTGCACCCTACCAAAGCTAAGTCACAGACACTCCTAGAGAGATTTTCAAAGAGTGCAATGGAGTGGTTTTTCTAAAGGAATTGTTCTCAACCTTCCTAATGCTGAGACCCTAAATTATAGTTCCTGATGTTGTGGTGACCCCAAATTGTTGGTACTTCATCGCTGTAATTTTGCTACTGTTATGAATCATAACATAAGTGTCTGTGTTTTTCCATTGTTTTAAGCAACCCCTGTGAAAGAGTCATTTGAAACCTAAATGGACCATGACCCATGGATGGAGAACTGTTGCTCTGAGTCCAGCACAGGCTGTGAAGTCAAGCCTGGAATGTGTGACATACATGACAGTAGATGACAGCCACAGTGAGTAAATTTTGGCCTGATATATAGGTTTGGATGCTTGTAGAGAGAGTCAGGGCTAGTCATAGACACAAAAGGATCACTGCCCCAACACATGCTTGTACAGTAGGAACTCCTGCCTTTCTCTAGCAATAAAGATAGCCAGGAAAACACATGTACAAGCACAAGGGCCCTGATTCCACTCTAGAAATAGATGGCATGTAGAGTTATCAAAATAGTAGAAGTCATTTTGAAATAGTGAGTGTCCAAGCACCACTGCCAACAATGGAGATACCCAAGGTTCTCAACTGACATTTGTGAGTCTTTCTTCTACCAGAGAGGGAAATGGAATTACGTCAGAAAGTTGCTCCTGCCTGGAAAACCTAACATCTGAACAGGAAATGTACAATTCTCTCTCTCTCTCTCTCTCTCTCTCTCTCTCTCTCTCTCTCTCTCTCTCTCTCTCTCTCTCTCTCCCTCTCTTTACTTCCTGCCCTCTTTATTCTCCCCTCCCTTACTCTCTCTCTCTCTAGTAAAACTCAGTACCTTGAAGATCAATCAGTTCTACAACAGTCCCAATGTAACACTCCAGTCAGCCAGTCTAGACTCAGAAAATCAAACTAAAACAAGGTCAGCTCAGGCAGGCCCGAAGCTTCCCTCTCCCATGTTTGGCAGGACTATGGGCAGACACAGACATTGAGATTCCAGGAAATGGCTCAGGAGATAGGAAGGTGGAGTGTTTGTCACACAGCATGAGGATTCGAGTTCAGAACGCCAGCACCCACTTAAAATGCTGGGTGTGTCAGTGTGGGCCCGTAATCCCAGTGCTGGGTCTTGAAAGCTTGCTGTCTGCTGGTCTAATCCATCAATAAGCTCCAGTTTCAGTGAGATCCTATCGTCGTCGTCGTATCATCATCATCATCGTCATGTGCAGAGAAAGAAGACATCTGATGTCAAGCTCTGACTTACAAATACATGTACACACCACACACACACACACACACACACACACACACACACACACACACACGTATGTTCCAGGAAGCTCGGTAATGTGTATTGCTAATTAGATACAATAACTTGCCATGCCCTCTGCCATTAGAATCTGACTGGGTTCTATAATGGGGGTCTAAGTTTAGGGCGTTAAAAATTAAGGAATAAGGCTCCTTTAGATTCAAGCTCCCTTTCTGTGAGTTTGGTGCCCCATGAAGAGATTTTTCAAAGTAAAGAAAGTAGCCAACTTTTAAAGAAAAGACTCAGAACCCAAAGAGAGACTCACATGCCAGGCTCTGGGTGTCTGGGAAGAGTAAGCAAAGCTTCCCTGGGGGTAGATATGCTTTTAAGAAATTGTTTGATGTGTTTTGATCAAATCCAAGCTCCCCTTCCTCTGCACTTCAGTCCTTCCTCTATACCACCCCCTACTATTCATTCCCTCAAAATGTATTTTTTTTCTTTAACCCTCTGAGTCCACTCAGCATTGTGTATGTGTCTAGGTGTAGGACCTCAGGGACTACATCCTTGAAAAAATAGACTCTCCCCTCTCAATGGCCATCAGTTGCAAAAAACTTCTTAGCTGCAGGCAGGACATCATGACTACCTCCATGCATGAATTTTATCTGGCATGATCTAGTACATGCTGTCATAACTTCTGCATGTTCATATGTGCAACTACCCTATTCTTAGAAGTTGCTAGAAAACAGTATTCTAACAACCATTTGCGGCCTCTTCTGAGATACTTCCTGAGCTGTAGGAGGAAGAAATGTGATGTAGACATCCCATTTAGGACTGAGCACACCACGGTCTCTTGTTCTCTGCACGTTGACCAGCTGTAGGTTGCTGTGTTAATTGACATCTACTACTGAAAGGAACTTCCTTGATGAGGGTTGAGAGATGTGCTAACCTATAGGTGTAATTATAAGTCAATGGGAGTTGGTTTAATACTATTACGTTAATGAGGTGATATTTATAGGTTTGCTCTTAGGGTGTGTGATCTATCTAACCACATATGTGGATAAAAATTTTGCTTTGGGACTCACAAAGGTTCAGACTGACTGACTGATAATGGCACTAGAAATTTTATTACCCAATGCACAGCAATGAGTGTGTGTCAAGTGTAGCACTTCTTGGTTCTGAGGGACTTGTCTGGATATCAGAAACAGAAAGAAAAGGTGGACAAACCCTTGACCTCACATGTCTGGAGCTGATATGGAGCTTTGGGAACCTTTGTTTGGACTCATGTATCCTAGACTTGGACCTGAAGGAAAGAAGTAACCTTTAAGGCTGAATCTTCAGAGACAGCCATGAGGAAAGCTGGCATTCTCTCAGCCAGAGAACGCGGGCATGCACAGCTCAGTAAGACACACATTGGGAAGCAATAACCATGCTGCTACGTTAGCTAATACTACAGAAGAAATGGTGGCTTATGCCCCCAGGAGTAGAGAGGGAAGCCTAGATCTCCCCCATGATGGTTCGATGGCTGCCCAGTCTCTCTTAGAGTGATTTATTCAGAGAAGCCTGGGAGGAGCTTGCTGGCTGGTTAAGTGGAGGCTGTGAGGAGTCAGGGGTCCACTCCTGCCCAATGGTAATGAAGTGGCTTCTCTCCACCTTTTGTTTCTTCTATTGTATGGTGACTTAATCTAGTGGCCATTTGTATTGTAGTAAAAAGTTCATAATACAAAATTACAATTCAACCATTTTCAGTAGATGGTTCTTTAGCATCGAGTACATTGATGCATTCATCACCACCATCCATGTCCAGAACGTTTCATCTTCCTAAATGGAACACTGCCCATTAAACATTAACCTTCCATGTCTCCTTCTCTTAGGCCCCATAACCACCATTAATAGAGATTTTCATACAAGTGTAATCATAACAGTGTTTGGATTGTGTGTGTGTGTGCCTGTGTATTTCACTTACCATAATATTTTCAGTATTCATCCGTATTGGATGAAATGCCACAATTCTTTTCTTTTTTAAGGCTAAACAATGTTCTGTGGTGTGTATATATACACCTATATGCCGTATTTTGTCCAGTCACGTGTTGCTAGACACTTCAGTTGCTTTCATGAGTAGTTATAGTGGCTACCTTTGCATGTGATCATTGGCCCTCTGTGTCTTATTTGAAGAAATATCTATTCAAATATTTGGCTCAATAATAAACTTGGTTCCTTATAGAATATAATTTAAATTCAATCAGAAAGGGGTTGGTTAACTCCCAACACATTATTGCCCTCACTGGGCCAGTGACCATGTCTTACCCACTAGTCACTGATGTAGCTTGCAGAGTTCACAGCTGGATAACATGGATAGTTACTTCTCTCTGCTGGTAGTATGCATAACATCTTCCAACACTATGTAAGCTAGCCACTAGGGATGAATCTCTAAGGTTATTACTAATTCAAGTTTTCTGTGTTCTATGGCCCAAATACATGATGTCTTCACCAATAGATTATTACTGTCAAGTTCTGGAAGGTAACCAAGAACAGTGGCAATAGCCTATGATGCTTGGGGGTATCTATAGGACTCCAGTGGCTAACAGCTCCAAAAGAGACAACTCATTCCCAGCACATGACATTTTGTTTGCTAGCCTGTGGTATCTATTAGAGATACTGTATCCCTATTGTGAGTTAACTCCATTTAAACTATTTTTATATGTATATATTTTAGGAAGCATCTGAGAATCTATCATAGACCCTAGGGGAGAACTTACTATTATTTTGCTAAGTGGACATAATATTAAACTGACTTCTAATGACTTATCATCCTACCCAAAGTCCAGCGTGTCTCTTAACTCTCACCAGAGAAGCTTCTTTAAGCAGTAGATGGTGATCAATATGCAGACTCACAACTGGTCAATGTGCAGAGAATAAGAGACTGTGAAATGTATGTATATGCAACTCCCAGAAGTCAAAAGTTGCTGTAGTGTTTTGCCTAGGGGTGAAATCCCGTAATAATTTCCCCCTTCCATGTAACTTGTCCATTAATATTGTTATTGTTCTGGTCTTGTTTCTGCAGTCATTTCTAGGAGAAACTGCTTCATGGCTGACTTCCTAGTATTCTGACTAATTCCTTGCAGTGACATTCCCTGACCCATAGATGCAGAGCTGAGATGAAGATGTATGCATTGGGACTGGGATCCCCACAGTCTGTTGATCTTCGCATTTTGTCTAATCATGGCTTTCTGCGGTGGTCTCTGCTTGCTGTGAAGAGAGATTACTGTGATGAGGAGTGGTGGCTACACTTATATGTGGGTTAAGGGTCAGATGAAATGCACTAGCAAAGTGGCAATAGTAGATTCTTTCCTAAGGTCCATGACCTCACTAGCCCTCCTGGAACCTAGCTAGGTTTTCAGGACCAGACATGATTTCCTTCCTGTTGAGTGTCCAGTTAGATAGCTGGTGATTGCCACAGACATGTGGCTGATTATTTACCAGAGTGTTGTTGGCATTTTAGTTGGATGTCTTTTCGATTTCTGGATTCTTCTATACTATTTCATCAAGCATGTGGCTGTCTGTATGCCAGAATCCACATTATTCTGATTACTACAGCTTTTAGTTAATTTTGGGAATCTAAATACATAAGAACTCTAATTTTCTTGTGTCTTGAGATTTTGTCTATTTGGGATCTCTTGAGACTAGGCCCTTCTACATCAGTCATCAATCAAGAAAACACCCTCACAGGCTTGCCTACATGCCAATGTGGTGGGACATTTTCTCATTTGAGGTTCCCTCTTCTCAGATGACCCAAGATTGTGTCAAGCTGGAAAAAAAAAATGGACCAGTACATGCAGTGTTTCAAAACGTGTCTTCCTTTAGATCTAACATTTCTTGTGTGTACTTGGATACTCTAACATTGGGTGATACATATTTACCTTATCATTGTTCCATTCTCAACTCTTAATGAATTGACACCTTTATAGTTACATGATGACCTTTTCCCACTCTTTTAATAAAGTATGTTTAAAATGTACAGTCTGATTCATCAGATATAAGTCTCCAAACTCAGTTTTGGTTCTCATTTGCATGGAATACTTTTCGTTTGTTTGTTTTTGTTTTTTCAAGACAGGGTTTCTCTGTGTAGTTTGGTGCCTGTCCTGGATTTTGCTCTGTAGACCAGGCTGCCCTCGAACTCATAGAGATCCTCCTAACTCTGCCTCCCAAGTGCTGGCATTAAAGTTGTGTGCCACCACTTCCCGGCTGCATGGAATATCTTTTTTCATGCCTTCACTTTTACTTTATGTGTCTTTTCAAGCAAAATTAGTCTCTTCAGACAATCTAGAATTGGTCTTGTAGTCAATGCATTTAGCTGATTTTGTTTCTTTTAGGTAGAGGTTACTCTTCCTCTCGGGACTTACCACTGCCTTTTGTGTGCATGGTTTTCTAATAGCTGTGTGCAGCCTTTCTTCCTGTCTTCCTCTTTTGCTTCTTATCTCTGTGGTTTTGTGGCCTGGGGAGGTGCTAAGCTGTTTCCTCTCTCATTTATTTATCTGTTGTTATTACTTTGTTTCTACTGAGCAACTCACATTTGAAGATTTTGTAATTGTGGTATATGTTTAACTTTGTCACAGCTTAGCTTTGGCTGCATTCAATATTCTAGAATTTCCAAGTACAAATCATTTCATATGATAGTTTACATCTTTTTATATATGTATTACTATACAGCTTTGGTCTATAATTAATTATTGGGCATTTTGACTTTTATTCTTCATACTAGAAATTTGAAAGTTTTGCATGCTGCCATTATTGTAATATGATTTGTAAGTATTCTGTATTTGATTATGAATTTATCCCACTGTCTCTATGAAACTAAGGTGTTTTGGCAAATATTAAGTCTTCACTGACATTAAGGCCTTTTACAATCCCTATTTAAGGTCATTGGTGTGCTTATTCATACTTTGTTCCCTTTGTTGAGGGAATTTTCAAAGAAATGCACAAAGAAGTCCTATATACCTTCTGTCCATCCCCAAGTATCAAATAGTATTTGATATGACTATAGTACACATCAAATCCAGGATACTGCTACAGATGCAACTGTTAGATCCATGGCCTTCCATGTTCCCCTCTAGAGGACCCTTGGGATCTGGGAACACCCCTGTGCCTCTTTTCCCTCCAGACACTGCTAGGAGTTATCAATAGGTTACTCATTGCTCTTAGAAAGAGATGAATCCACCCTACAACACACACACACACACACACACACACACACATCATCATCATCATCATCATCATCATCATCATCATCATCATATGGGAATCAGTGACAAGGATTGCAGGCACTTAGCACAGATCACACACTAACCAAGCCTGCAGCCTTGTGATGTAGGATCTCCCCATCCCGGGAAACTTTTAAGAATGGGTATTTATTTATCTGTTGAGACTGAAGCCTCTTCCTTCAGACCCCCACTTTACTGCTCATATGCAGAGAAGATTTCATCTCAGCTCTTTTCTCTCCTACCTACTCCCCCTTTTCCTATCCCTCCCTCAAATTCTAACAGTAACCCACAGAACTTAGGACTTCTTCAGTTATACTTGTACTAATTTTTATTATTTGTGTTTTTATCTGTATGAACGTATCAAGTACAGCTTTGTAGATTTGCATAGTTACAAACAGGATAATCAATCATACTGTTAGACTAAGGATCCAAGATCCCCAGTACTTACTCTGTCCTGTTCATACTGCACCCTCCACACTCATTCCTTAGCCCCTAGCAGCTACTAAGTTAATTTCTATTTGTGATGTATGCTTTTCACAAGCATTACATTAAATAGGGTCACGTGGTAGGCATTTCCCCCACCCAGTATAATTTTCTTAAGGTTTGTCCATGTTTCTGTCCATATCTATAGTTTGTCCATTTTCATTGTGAAACAATGAAACCTGTTGTTTAACCCATTGAAGGACATCTAAGTTGTTCAGGTTTTAATAGTTATGAATAAAGCTGCTATAAATATTTGTAGAAATATGTTGTTTAAAGATAAATTTTCATTTCTTTGATTAAGATAGAAGTGATAGGTTTTGGGATAAGTAGCTTTTGCCTTTTTTTTTTAACTCTTCTTTGACTTGTTTTGAGATAAATATCCCTGTGTAGCTCAGGGTGGCCTTAAACTCTTCATCCTCATGCTTCTGTCTCTCCAATGCAGCTTGCTCCATCTTTAAAGATGGCTACATGTTTTTCTGAGTGCTCCAGTTTATGTTACCACCACCTCTGCATGATGACTTGATCCTTCTCCTTTTCACTGGCATTTGTATATAACTATGTTTAAAGTTTAATTATTCTAGTGGATGTTGTCTTAATTAGGGTTTCTATTGCTGTGAAGAGACACCATGACCATGGCAGCTCTCATAAAAGAAAAACATTTACTTGGGTGGCTTACAGTTTAGAGTTTAGTTCATTATCATCTTGGTGGGACATGGCAGTGTGCAGGCAGACATGATGCTGGAGAAGTAGCTCAGAGTCCTACTTCTTGCAAGCAACAGGAAGTGGTGTGTCTCACTGAGTAGTATCTTAAGCATATATGAGACCTCAAAACCCACTCTAACAGTGACACACTTCATTCAACAAGGCCATATCTACTCCAACAAAGCCACACCTCTTAATAGTGCCACTCCATTGAGATTATGGGGGCCAACTACATTCAAACTACCACAGATGTGTAGGTGATATTTTCCTATGGTTTTAATTGACATTTCTATTGTAGCTAATAAATTTGCACATTTCCCATGTGTTTATTCACCATTTGTTTAACCCTGATAATCTCTTTTGCCCATTTTAAGACTGAAGTTTTCATTTCTCCAAAGTTTAATTTTTGAGTTTCAAAAATATATTAGTTTCCATTCTTACTGGATCCATGATGTAAACACTTCTCCTGTCTGTAGCTCACATTTTCATTCTCTTAGTAGGACCCCTTGAAAGTTGTCTTAGTTAGGGTTTCTATTGCTATTAAGAGACACCATGACCACGGTAACTCTTATAAAGACAATATTTCATTGTGGTAGCTCATTTATGGTTCAGGGCTTCAGTCCATTATCATCACGGTAGGGCATGGCAGGGTGCAGGCAGACACGGTGCTGGAGAAGCAGCCAACGGTCCTACATCTTGCAGGCAACAGGAAGTGGTGTGTGGCTCTGGGTGGTATCATGAGCATATATGAGACCTCAAAGCCCACCTCCTCAGTGATACACTTCCTCCAACAAGACCACACCTCCTCCAACAAGACCATACCTCCTAATAGTGCCACTCCCTTTGAGATTATAGGGGGCCAATTACATTCAAACTACCACAAAAGTAAAATGTTTAAATTTATTATAAAGTCAAAAATTCCAATTTCATTCCTTGTTGATTATGTTTTTATGGCTAAATAGTTTCTGAAGACTTTATTCTTTGGATCACCTCTAAATTTTTTGTAATTTTCTCTTTTATGTTTAAGCCCATGGTCCATTGAAGCTAGCTTTATATAAGAAACAAAGGGATTTTCTTTCTTTCTTTCTTTCTTTCTTTCTTTCTTTCTTTCTTTCTTTCTTTCTTTCTTTCTTTCTTTCTTTCTTTCTTTCTTTCTTTCTTTCTTCTTCTTAAGTGAGAAAGCAATCCCCCACTACACAAATATGTAGTCAAGGTTCCCATATTTGGGAACTTGCAGAACTCAGCATATCTCACCCTGGGAAAACCCTCTTAATCGTAAGATCTATCCCACCAGATAAGTTGTTGTTGTTTTTACTTTTTTTTTTTTGCCTGTGGATGTTTATGGTGATATTTTATTTGTATTAAAATGTTATTTGTTTGTTAATAAAGTTGCCTGGGGGTCAGAGTTATTAGCAAGTCATAGGAAAGCAGGGCAGTGGTAGCATAGCTTGTAATCCCAGCACTTGGTAGGCAGAGCAAGGATAAGTCTCTGTGTGTTCAGGGATACAGCCAGTATTGGATACACACGCCTTTAATCTCAATACCAATCATAGAAAACCTGGAGGTCTATACAGACAGGCTGTGACGAGCGCAGTCATGTGGTTGGGTTTACAACCAATGAGAAGGCAGAACAGAAACACTATAAAAAGACAGACACACAGGAAGTAGCTCTGGTTTGGAGAGGTAGGACCACCACAGGAGGAAGGGTAAGGTTTTAGCTCTTAGCTCTGACCTCTTGGCTTTCTTCTTTGCATTGGTTCTGTGTTTCTTATTTAATAAGACAGTTGGTTACATCTACAGATGTTTGATTACTCTAACCCGTGGTGATATTTTTTTTTGTACTCTAATAAAACTTGCCTGAAGATCAGAGGACAGAGCCAGCCACAGTGTTAGCCATTGGAGTCCAGACAGTGGTGGCACACACCTTTAATCCTATCACTTGGGAAGCCAGACTGGCTACATAAGATTGACTCAGTCTAGGATAGAAACAGAGCCAGACAGTGCTGGCACACGCCTTTAACCTCAGTACTTGGGAGTCACATGCCTTTAATCCCAGCACTTGAGATCTCATGTTTTTGCTACCACTATTTGGGAAGACACATGCAATTAATCCAAACACTAGGAAGGTTGACACAGGAAGTGATATACTTGGTACAGAAAGGCATATAAGGCATGAATTGACAGGAACTCAGTTCCTTTTAGCTGAGGACTCAGAAGTATTCAGTCAGAGTGAGAAAGCAAGGCAAACTCCATTTTAAAGAAAACTCCATTTCTAGGAATACTAAGATAAAAGTTGAACCAATTTCCAGAGACATAAACACCCAGCTAAGACTCTGGTCAAGGCGACCCCCCACACACACACACACCAGGGTGGGTAGGCTGCTGGCCAAGAAATAGTTATGAAGCAAAAACAAAGGCTTAATCTATCAAAGTTTCCAAAAGTACTGGGAGAGTCTCCAAATGTATTTTGTCTTCTGTAGTTCTTCTCTTGGCTAAATGTTCCTGTTAACTGAAGTATGACCCTGAAATGCATAGGCTTGTACCCCCTAGCTTGTGGTTTTTCCTTTAAAAAACCCTTCACTCTGAGAGCTCAGGGCCATCCTCCTTCACCTGGCTAGCCAGTGTGTTGGACAGGGACTAAGCCCAGGCTTGCTTGTTATTAATATTAATACCTTTGTACATGCACTGGATATTGGCTCTGTGGTGGTCTTGCTTGGGGGTCTCGCTACACAGGCACAACAAGAGGATTCATGGAGTTAGCGAGGTGAAAGGTGGCTGTGGCTTATTCCTTTGTCTCTCTATCTTTCAGCATTTACCCTAATATCTGGCTCCAGGTTTTTAATTGTAATACTAATTAGATTTTGTGCAGCACTATGTTTAAAAGACTATGTCTAAGGATTGGCTCTCTCTGCTCATGTTTGTTGATCCAGATGTAAGCTCTCTACTGCTCCAGTGCCAGGTCTGCCTTCTGCCATGCTCCCTCCTCCCACTTCCCTCTGTGTTTATTTCCCTCCCCTCCCCCTAATCAAAGCCCTGTCCTTTATCCCATTTCTAGAACCAAACCTCCTCTCTATTGCTCCTTCACTCCCATATACCAGCAATGGTCCCATTTTACTCTTTTGATTTCTGCAATTGTTTCAAGCCATGTACTCGCATCTGAAGATCTGAAGCTAGTAGACGCTGATGATGTTTGTCTTTCTGGGTCTGAGTTACATCATCCAGTATGTTCTTTTTTAGTTTCACCCATTTGTTTACCTGCACAGTTCACAATTTCATTTTTCTTAACTGCTGTCCAAATGTTCATTATACACTCATTGGTTAAAGGACATGTAGGTTGTTTCCATTTCCTGGTTATTGTGAATACAGTATCAATGAACATGGCTGAGCAAGTATCTGTGGAGCAGGATGTCAAGATCTTTAGGCATGTGCTATAGAGTGGCATAGCTGGATCATATAATTTTTATAAATAACATATTTACTTTTAGTTTTGAGGAAGGTTCTCCACACCAATTTCCACAGTGGTTGAACCAATCTGCAATCTCACCAACAGCCAATGGTTTCCCTGCATCCCCTCCAGCGTTGGTTGTTGGTTGTTTTGTTGCTCTTCGCCATTCTGACAGGGGTAAGATGAAATGTCAAAGTTGTTTTGATTTCAGTTGTCTAATTGTGAGGGAAGAGGGAAATTTTACTGAGATATTTCTTAGTCATTTTTTTCTACTTTTGAGGACTCTCTATTCAGGTCCCAGAAACATATTTGGAATGGGTCATTGTAGCATGAATCTTGAAGGTACTTACTAATAAAAACAAACCCAGAGCTAAGTATTAGGTTAAAGCTGGAAGATCTGAGAAGCAGAACAAGCCACAGCCACCTCACCTTGCCAGTTCCTCAGCTGATCCTGTTTCCTCAGACTGGAAGCCTCTGAGTCCTCATCTAGAATGAATCTCAGTTGAACTGTGCTGCTCAAAAGCCTAAAAGCTTAACCAGCCTAGTTCCTGGTCCTAAGGCCTTATATACCTTTCTGCCATTAGTTCCTGGGATTAAAGGCATGAGTCACCATGCGTGGCTGTTTCCAGTGTGGCTTTGAATTCACAGAGATCCAAATGGATCTCTTCCTCTGGAATGCTAGGATTAAAGGCGTGTGACACCATTTTCTGGCTTCTATATCTAGTGGCTGTTCTGTTCTTTGACCCCAGATAAGTTTATTAGGGTGCACAATATTTTGGGGAACATACTATCACCACAGGTCATTTGGTTTTTTGATCCTTTGTTCTTGAATTATTTTTATATTCTAGATATTAATCCTGTCAGACATATAGTTGGCAAAGATTCCATCCCAATCTGTAGGCTTCTTCATCATTTGGCTGATTGTTTCCTTAGCTGTACAGAAGATTTTTAATTTTATGATTTAAATTTCTGTCCTCAATTCCTAGGCTAATGGGGTTTTCTTCAGAAAGTCCATTACTAGTCCTATATCATGTAGTAAACTGCCAGTGTTTTCTTTCAACAGTTTCAGTGTTTCAGATTTCACATCTAGGTCTTTGATCCATTTGGAGTCAGTTTTGGTGCAAGTTCAATTTCATTGTTCCGCATGTGGACATCCAGTTTCCCAGCACCATTTGTTGAAGACATTGTCTTTTCTCAGGTGTGTGTTTTGTGGCATCTTCATTGAATGTCAGATGGCTGTAGTTATGGGTGTTCATATTTGGGTCTTAGATACTGTTTCATCAGTCTACAGGCCTGTCTTTGTGCCAATACCACATTGTTTTTACTACTACAACCCTTAATTAAATGTCTTGAGGTTGGGAACAGTAATCCTTCCAGCATCATTTTATTTCTTGAGGATTGTTTTAGCTATCTGAGGTCTTTGGTAGTTCAATATGAATTTCAGAATAGTTTTATCCTATTTCTGTGAAGAATGAGATGGGGATTTTGACTGGAATTACACTGAATCTGTCAATGGCTTTGGATAAAATGATCATTTTCACAATATTAATTTTACCAATCCTTTTTCTAGTCTTCCTCTCTTTCTTCAGAGGTTTAACATTTTCTTTCTTCTTTTTTTAAATTGAAAATAGATTCTTCTCATACAATACATCCTGACCACAGGTTCCCCTCCCTCCACTCCTCCCAGCTCCTCACACCCAACATCCCTTCTCCCCCCTATCGACTCCCCCTCTGTGGTAGTTTGAATGTGATTGGCCCCCATAATCTCATAGGGAGTGGCACTATTAGGAGGTGTGGCTTTGTTGGAGTGGGTGTGGCCTTGATGCAGAAAGTGTTTCACTGTAGGGGAAGGCTTTGAAGTTTCCTGAGCTCAGGATACTGCCCAGTGTCTCAGCCAACTTCCTGTTTCCTGTAATATATAGGACTCTCAGCTATTTCTCCTGCACCATGTCTGTCTGCATGGCACTATGCCCTGCACCATGGTGATAATGGGTTGAACCTCTGAAACTGTAAGCAAGCCACCCCAATTAAATGCTTTATTTATAAGAGTTGCCATGGTCATGGTGTCTCTTCACAGCAATAAAAACCCTAAGACACCCTCCATCTCCCATCAGAAAAGAACAGGTCTCCAAGAGACTATAACCAAACAGGACAAAAACAAAGGACAGTAAGACAAGGCAAAGCCCTTACAATGGAACTACAAAAGTCAACCTAACAGGAAGAAAAGAGTCCCAAGAGAAGGCAAAAGAGTCAGAGATACACCCATTCCCACAGTTAGGAGTCTCACACAAACACCAAGCTAACAGCCATAACATATATGCAGAGGACCTGGTGCAGACCCATGCAGGTCCTGTGCTTGCCGCTTCAGTCTCTGTGAGCCAATGTGAGCCCTGCTTAGTTGATTCAGTGGGCGGTGTTCTCCTGGTGTCCTCCATCCCCTTTAATTTCTATATCTTTTTGTCCTCTCTTCCTTGGGATGCCTCTGAGGGGAGAAACCTCTGATGAAGACCTCCAATTTAGACTCTATCTCTGCATAATGTCTAGGTGTGGGTCTCTGCATCCATTCTCATCTGCTGCCAGAGGAAGCCTCTCTGATGATGACTAGACAAGACCTCATCTATGAGTATAGCAGAAAAGCCTTAGAAACATTTATTTATTTATTTATTTATTTATTTATTTATTTATTTATTTATTTATTTTATTTGTTTGTTTGTTTGTTTAGTTAAGACAGGGATGCCAGGTGATGGCACATGCCTTTAATCCCAGCACTGGGAGGCAGAGGCAGGAGGATCTCTGTTAGTCTAGGCCAGCCTGGTCTACAAAGCGAGTTCCAGGAAAGGTGCAAAGCTACACAGAGAAACCCTGTATTGAAAAACCAAAAAAAAAAAAAAAAAAAGACAGGGTTTCTCCATGTAGCCCTGGCTGTCCTGGAAACTCACTATGATGACTCAGAGCTAGAGCCCATCACAACACTGGGGAATCTGCTGCCTAGCAGTTTGGCCATATCAAATGCATCAGCGAAATTAACAAGACATTGCAAGCAACTACACACCACCCCTTTATCTTTTACTTTTTTATTAACATACTTAGTCATTAGTTTGGTTCCTACCCTATGGTCTCTGAGGTCATAACTCCAAGCTTCTTGTCCCTGGACCATACTCAAGCAGTGTTACCGCATCGAGCTACCCTCTAAGATGGGAATGGAGCATTCACTTTTAAATCACGACATCTCGCCCGATTCCGGCACCCGCCCTCCCACCCAAGTTAGTGTACCCATCTATTGATCACCTGACATATACTCGCAGGCCAGCGACCCACGAATTGCCTCAGGTCTGTTCAAAGTTTTTCGCTGGTCCCGTTCCCCAACTACTCACTTCATTTTACAACCTGGAACTCAAGTACCCCCCCTTCCCTGCACCAAAGAGACCTTAGAAGCATCAAGCAGCGCCCCCATCCGCCAGGCCTCCATGCAACCCGGCCATCATTACCACACACTATTCCTCTATGTTCCCACATGAGGCCTCGCTTCGATTGCCTTACGCTCAATGAGAGCATGCCTCACCTAGTGTGCGCACCTAGGTCACTGCCTAGGGCAATGAAGCGCGGCTTCCTTACGCTGCTCACGTCCTCCCTACCAGGGAGCATCCCTCTGTCCCTACGCATCAGCCTGGGGTGCTCGGGAGCATCTCCACTGGACCCCCTGCTATGATGAGGTCACGCCATTTGCCAGCTCTTGTTCGGACAAGTCTCAACCCCCTTTGAGCACCCTCCCTGGCAACCACCTGCTCAACACCGTACCAACTCGGCGGCAGGGCGAGAGCGAAAGGGCGCCCTCGGACTACTGATAGCCTGGCATGAGCGCGACCCAGCAGGTAGCCTCGCCTCTGGCGCACTCTCTCCGGCTGCCCGGGACGCTGACCCGGTGCAGACGCACCCTGGACATGTAGCAACAGCTCCGCCCTGAGCAACACCCGCCTGGACTGCGACATACCCTATTCCCAGACCCTGCAGAAGCACTACCATTACTTAACTTTGTGAGCTTCCGCCATTAAAATAAATCATCCTATTTAACTAACGTGGGAGTGGCCAAAACTATTCCTCCAAACTCTGGCGCCTCACATGGCAGGCAAAACTCAAAGGCCTGGCTGGCTCCCGCGTCTCCTACCCTTAGCTCGCGCGAAGGTACCCCTAAACTCCGACCTGCAAAAAGTTCCACTATAACCAGGAGGGAACAACCTACAGCGGTCCATTCCCCGCAAAAGGCAGCCAGGCTAGCTACAGACTCTCAATGGCCTGCTTACGCCCGCAGACCAGCACGCAAACGACGCAGCGAGAGTGCTAAGCTTCGATTTCTGCATCTCGCTATTTTCCGCCATCTCCCTCGGACTCCAGCCCCAAAGATCGCTAACGCAGCCCTGTTGTCAGGCAGCTGCCATGTACCACGCACCTGCTAGGCTGAAAAAAGTGTACCAATACACGCCCCAAACCCAACAGAAAGCTTAAGCATATTGTTTTCAAGTCGGCAACAGGTCTCTCGTAATTTTAGCACCTCTAAACTTGCACTAACAAATTCTGAGTGGTGCTACAGGTACTTCGTGTGCCCAACTAATGGCCTACAACGATCTATCCCTCAAGAACTTTAAAAACACTTTTTACCTGTATGACGAGT